>NC_133790.1:22907595-22986443 GCF_003597395.2 Chelonoidis abingdonii
CCATGGGTATTAAACTTAAAGTTTAAACAGTTACAGAACATTCTTTTTGCTCTCTTCCCAATATAAAAGCATTCGTGTTTGAAATCCCACATTTAGAACAAGCTTTTAAAAAGGACAGTATGTATCTTCAGTTCACTTTCAATCCAATCCTCACCTCAATTTCATAGTGTCACTACAGGACAAAATTAAGAATTTTCTTTCCCCACCACCTGTCTGTGCATTTTGCATATTTGCCATGATTTTTGGATTTCTTTTAATTTTGCAAGCTTAATGCTGAAATTTTCCTGCTTTAGCAATTATCCCTGACACCACGTCGTTACAATATCCCTGTAGTGCTGATGTTTGTTTTCTACCCAAGTTACTTGATGCACACTCAAATCTTAATTTTTTAAATATCCCAAGGCAAACATCTGAATGAGTGTATATGTTCAAGGAGCCTATATTGGGAAGGGACTGACTTTAGATGGAAATACTGTAACTTAGCTTCTCTTATAGGATTGGTTGATCACGATGAAATACCCGATAAAGCAGCAGGAATAATATTGAAGAACCTCGTCACCAGTCACACAAGTTGTAATCATTTTGTATCCATTAGAGCTTTAAATGCATGGAGGGGATGGTATGATAGGATACCATTTAATTGGCAAAATTAGCAATGACTGTTAAATAATATGAATGGAAAGGCAGAGAGAAGGGAAGACAAACAATTATGAGGCATAATGGAACAGCTCAGAAGGGAGGGATGCTCAGTGTTTTGAGCATATTGGCCTGCTAAACCCAGGGGTTGTTGAGTTGATCCTTGAGGGGCCATTTAGGGATCTGGGGCAAAGAATCTGTTAGGATTGTCTGCTTTGGACAGGGCTTTATGGACTTAGATAGCTCCTGAGGTCCCTTCCAACCTGATATTCATATGATTTATGATCGAGCCCCAGATAGGTATATCGTTTTCCCAGTTCCCCACACTAGAAGATTCCACGGGTAGAATCATGCTATTGCTGTTTCCTACAACAGCATCTCCGAAAATAATCTAGCATACACAGAATAAATCAAATCTAAAATATAATTCACTCCTGCTACCTGAGCCAAGGGGAGGGAGGGACAAACAAAAAACAAGACATGAGACCGAACAAAGGACATGAGCTCTGCATGATGCACTCGATAGTATATGACATACTGATGTTGGGCTTGTTCTGTAGCCTTATTCTCTGGATGGCAGGGCCTTGCAGACAGAACTAGAGAGTATTGTATGATGCATGCTTATGGAAGGGGAGTTATGGAGTAGGAGACTGCATTTTTACCATTTAAGAGGTTGGTAAGTTAACTGGATCAGCATTTGAAAGGCAACGTTTTGTATCGGCCAATATAAATGCACTAGAGTGAGGTTTTCCATAGCAACCAGCTTTCCCTCCAAGTATTTGTTCATACATGCAGCTAACGTTACCAGGAGAGTTCTTATGAGTTACCCACTCAGATGATTGGGGTGCTCTACATTCATCCACTTGGATCCTTGGGCAACGCTACTAACACTTTCTCCCTTCGCATTAGCTGCATTGTTATGGCTGTCCCAACTGCAAGTGGTGTGTTTCCATAGAACACTTTGCAATACAGGAGCAGACTTAAGTATCAAGAATTTAACTTTACAGAAAGATGAAGGGAATTTGAATTCTCAAGTTACTCTTGAGATTCCTTCTTGTTGATAGACCCAAACAGAATGGCACATTTGCTCCAGTTCTACTCAAGGAGAGATAAGATGCAGAATGCAATGCCCAGCAGGAAATATGCCCAACGGGTGATCTTGCTGCAGTAGGTGGATACAGGCATATTGGGTCCGGGAGGGCACTTCATGGCTACAGATTCGGCTGGTGGCCATAAAGAGACGCATATACAAATAATTCTAAAACTAGAAGATGATTCGAGATCTCTGTTCGGGAATTTGTTGCAAGTTGGCCAAAAATATTTTTGCCCTCTAGACGAAGAGACGAAGACAGATGGAACCTTTCCAAGAGCAGATAGTAGATTCCTTCAGTCCACCAGAAGTCTGATCATATGTTTCGCAGGAACAATGTTTTTAAAATGCCGCATAGGGTAGTCGGTAGAGCGCATTTACAGGGATACCTTTGTCAGACTCTTCAGTGCACAAGGTTGGTATCCTAGATTAGTTTCCCTTTTTCCTGTATTCCTGACCCAACTCCAGATTACTAGCGATTGTTCATCTGGAAACCCAACTAATCTTGCAGGCAGCAGTGGACTTCTTTGGGTCACCTTATTGAGCTTTACAACTTATTAACAACTAATATCTCTAGCATCTCCCAGATTAAAGAAATAACGGGTTCTAAATAAACTATATTTAGAACGAATAGACAGATGTGTCTTATGTAATGTATACCTATGCTGTTAAGGATTACTGGGGGAAGTGTGACATGAGTCAAAGAAGCTATCAAAGCTCAGGATAACAGTAAACACGCTGCCCTCCAAATGCTATGCACTGCATCATAGACTAAGGTATCAAGAGAAAGCACTATTTTCTAGATCTGGTTAGAATCCTGGGGTGCTTCAAGTGCTTACAGATTTTTGTTGTGAGGCAAAAAAGAATTTGCCCATTGCACAGATAGAGTCTGTAAAGCAATTCTACACGCACCGTTCCATCAACTCCATCCCTTGACCTGTCAGAAGGACTGACCCACAATTTTGTCATTAATACTTACGGGGGGGGGGGGGGGGCAGGGGGGGGCTTGCTCAAACACTTAATTTTCCTATCAACTTTCCTCCATTAAAGTACGGAGAAGCTATTTCTTCCTCATAATACTCTTTGGCAGTCTTATTGCTCCTGATTATGTACAGGTCTTTCAAAGTTATTTCCTGTTCAGATTCTCTTGTGTCACTCATGGAATACTTGGAAGGAATGAGACTCATGGCACTAAATTCACATTATGTCAAACCACAACTAGAGGACAGGTAGGGCACCATTTTTATATTGATAGGTAGATGAAAAGAAATAAATTTTAACAACCATCCCATCACTTATAAACACTTGCTCCACAAAGTCCCAGTTGACCAAAGGTATTGGAGTCAGCAAGTTCACTGTGTAGCTCCTGCTCCTCAACACCACAAACTGCGCAGCTGGAAGGAAGACAAAGGCATAAATGGATAAAAAGACGGTTACTCACCTTTGTAACTGTTGTTCTTCGAGATGTGTTGACTCATATCCATTCCAAGTCGGTGTGCGGGTTGCTGCGTGCACGTTCGTCGGAAGACTTTTCCCCTAGCAACACCCGCGTGAGTTCGACATGGCGCCCCTGGCGTGGCGCCGTTTGCGGCACCGATTATATACCCTGCCGACCGCCCGTCCTCAGTTCCTTCCTTGCCGGCTCTCCGACAGTGGAAGGAGGCGGGTTGGAATGGATACTGAGCAACAATACTCGAAGGAAAACAGTTACAAAGGTGAGTAACCGTTCTTTTCTTCTTCGAGTGCTTGCTCATATCAATTCCAAGTAGTGAATCCCAAGCCTTACCTAGGCAGCGGGTCAGAGTTCGGGCACTGCCAATGCAAGACAGCCAGGGCGCCAGAGCTGCGTCGTCCCTGGTTATTGTACCAGGGCGCTTAATGGGCAGAGAAGGTGTGACCGAAGACCCGTAGCTGCACGGCAATCTCTGGATCGGCACACGAGCTTAGAAAGGCCCATCGATGAGCCTGAGCCCTGGTGGGAATGTGCAGTCACTCGGGCCTGGAGGCGGCGTGAGCCAATCATGGCACACTTGCAATGCACGCCGTGACCCAAGACGAGATTCTGAGATTGAGACGGTTGGACCTTTATTCCGGTCTGCCCTGGCGACAAAAGTATGGGGGCGTTCTTAGCGGAAAGGTCTGGTCGGTCAGTGTAAAATGCTGGTGCTCTACGCACGTCCAGGAGTGTAATTGCTGCGTCTCTAAGGATGTGTGAAGGTTTAGGAAAAAAGACCGGAGGAATATGTCTTGGTGAGGGTGGAAAGGATGGAGACCAACCTTGGGAAGGCAAGCGGATGCGGCGCAGCATTGCACTATGCCGTGCCTGTCGTCGCATCCTAATATGCGTCGGTATACCGGTTCGCGCAAGGTGGTCATTATCCCTCATGTATACCGAGCTCGAGCTCCGAACTTATGCTCTCCGCGCCTGAGGTCTGTACATGGGTAACAAGGAACGCACCTTCCGATCAGCCTACGCGTGAGATCAGGTTGGCCGAAAGGGCTTCAACGGACGGGGCCATTTAGTCTCCGACGAACCATTTAAGGTCCAGGAAGGCGGGGCCACCGACATGAGGCAAACAGCGCTCCAGGCCTTTTGAGGAACCTCGAGACCATCGCTGTGCAGAGAAACAGCAGGAGGCTCCTTCTCGGGATGGAAGTCGAAATAGCAGCCAAGTGGTACGCACAGGATTGGAGGTGCGAGGGCCTGTGCTTGAGTTTACCAGAGATATTTCCAATATTACATGGATGGGAGCTGTGCAGGTTCGTATGATGGCGCTGACACCGCAGGAGACCTCTTCCCCTTTGCAACATAGGTAGCTCAGTGGACGGCTTCCTGCTCCCAGGAGGACTCGCTGCACTGGAGGGTGGAGCAATGCGAGCTGTGCCGAGCGACTCAGCACTCAGGAACCACGCCGTCAGGTAGGACGGGATTTGCAAGGTCGGGATGGAGAGCTGCCGTGTCTTGGGATCTCAGGCCTGATGGAGAGGCAGTAGGACGGGGCTGGCTACTGAGAGTCCAGCAACGTGGTTGTTACACGTAGTGTTAGGCGACTGGCCACGCTCGGGCGATCAAGATCACCGGAGCCCTGTCCCTGCGAGCTTCACCAGGACTTGCTGCACTACGGGAAAGGGTGGGAAGGCATAACCAGGTATGGGCTCGACGAGACGAGGAAGGCGTCGGAGATCGGAGCCCGGCGAAGACCGGAAAGTGAGCAGAACTGGGCACTTCCGGTTGCTGCGGCGAGGCGATAGAGGTACGATGTGGGGGAAAGCCCCACTTCTGAAGAGAGAATGAGCTACGTCTGGTCGAAGTCGACCACTCGTGGGCGGAGAAATGACTGCTGAGCTGTCCGCTAAGGTGGTTCTTGGACCCCTGGGAGGAAGGAAGCCACCAGATCCATTGATGTGGGCTATACAGAATTCCAATAAATTGATCGCCTCCTGGACGAGGGGGAAGAGGAACGGTCCCCTCCCTGCTTGTTTATTATACATTTTTATATAGTGCATCGCGGTGGTATTGTCCGTGAGCACTAAAACACAACGGCCTCGCAGGTGGTGAAGAAAGGCCTGACAGGCGAGGCGGACTGCCTGTAGCTCTCGGATGTTTATATGCAATGATAGCTCCTGGGCGGACCAAAGGCCTTGTGTCCGACGAGCCCCCATGTGAGCCCCCCAGCCCAGAGATGATGCGTCCGTTGTCAGGGACATGGACGGTTGCCTGGGGTGGAATGGCATGCCCGCACAGACCAGGGAGGGGTTTTGCCACCAGCGGAGGGAGTGTAAGACACTGCGTGGGATTGTGACAGCGTCCATGCTGTCTCTGTGAGGGCGGTAAACGGAGGCTAGCCAGATTTGAAGGGGGCGAAGGCGGAGCTTGGCGTACTTGGTGACAAAAGTGCAGGCCGCCATGTCACCGAGAAGGCTGAGACAGACTCGGGTCGAGGTCGTCGGGAAAGCTTGTAGGCTCTCTATGACGGTGACTATTGCCTGGAACCGGTTCGGGGGGAGAGAAGCTGTTGCGAGCGTGGAGTCCAGGACAGCCCCATTGAATTCTATCCTCTGAGTGGGTACGAGGATGGACTTGTCAAAATTGATCATGAGGCCCAAACGATCGAACAGCTCCATGGTGACGGCTACGTGTGCAGCGACCTGGGTCTCGGAGGTCCCGCGAACAAGCCAGTCGTCCAGGTAGGGGAAGACGCATATGCGCTGATGACGGAGGAAAGCGGCCACCACTGCCATGCATTTCGTGAAAACAGGTGGGGCAGCGGAGAGGCTGAAGGGAAGGACCATGAACTGGAAGTGACGATCTTGCACCATAAAGCGCAGATAGTGTCTGTGTGGGGGGTAAATCGAGACATGAAAGTACGCGTCCTTCATGTCAAGAGCAGCGAACCAGTCTCCCGGATTCAGGGACGGGATAATAGTCCCCAAGGAAACCATGCGGAACTTCAAATTTTTTAAGAAAGCGTTGAGCCCGCGGAGGTCTAGGATGGGTTGAAGGCCTCCTTTCGACTTGGGGATTAAAAAAATATCGGGAGTAAAACCCCCTGCCCCCGAGTTCTTGAGGTACCTCCTCTATAGCTCCGATTTCGAGAAGCGTGCGGATCTCCTGTCAGAGGAGATGCTTGTGAGAGGGGTCCCTGAAGAGGGGGGGAGAGGGGGGTGAAATAAACTGGAGATGGTAACCAAACTCCATCATGCGTAAGACCCAACGATCGGAAGTTAGTCGGGTCCATGCCAGGAGGGAGGGAGGGAAGAAAGACAGACAGACGGAAAACTGTGTAGGAGTCCGGGGAAAGACTGGTGCTCTGCTCTCGACCGCACCTTCAAAAGTTTTGCTTTGGTCCCGGCGGTGGTTTGGCCGAACCATTATTCTGCCCCCCTTGAGAACCAGACTGGCGTCTCCGGTTCACCCCGGCCACGTCTTCTATTAAAGTCTGTCGAGGGGTGTGGCGGGGTAGGGCGTTGAGGTTGAAGATGGCCCGAAAAGACCGCCGTTGGGTCTGCGGAGTGTGCATCCAGAGGGAACGCATTATAACACGGTTTGTCCTTGAGGCTTTTGGAGCCTAGGGTCCGTTTTTTCAGAGAAAAGACCCCTGGCTTCAACATGGGAGTCTTGAATTGTGTGTTGGCAGTTCGGGGAGGTAGGCGGAAACCTGCAACCAAGATATTCTCCGGCTATTGTGACTCCTGATGCTGTCAAGGTTGGCCGTCTGATCCGCGCATCGAGGGATGGGCTGTAGGGAGAGGTCCAGGTAGATCTTTTTCCTTTCTTCAAGCAGGCTTTTGGATTGGGCGGAAATCCAGCGGGACCAGTTCTGTGAATTTTGCCATGAATTGCCATGGTATTTAAAAGTTGTATCTACTGAGGAGCGCCTGCTGATTAGCGACGCGCACTGTAGACCCTGCAGAGTTATTTTACTTGGCTGTTCCCGTAGATCCTTGCTTAGTCCTCCGCGATTTTGGTGGGGGGGCTTGTGGGCCATGTGCACTCCTTCGTTCACAGATGTTACGACCAGAGCATGGAGTGGGATGGGTGTTAAAGGTTTCATCATACCCCTTAGAGGGATACATTTTATTCCTCTCCACTCGCCTTCTGGCGGTTGGGGGACGGACGCCGGAGATTGCCAGATCCAGTCGCTTTTGCCTGGATGGAGCGGATAACGGCAGGGCTCACGGTCGGCATCGGGATGTAGAATGTCTCGGCCCGGGTCCATCCCTCAGGACTCCTCACTGGAGTTGTATGCTCAGCGCTTACACGGCGCGAGCAGTCTGGTTGGGCTTCCGGAAGGTTTCGATGGGGGGCGGACCCGGGTTGATTGTACCGCTCCGGCTTCATTCCAGGCGAGGTACGCCGACTGGCGACCGGGACAATGGCTCATGCTCTGCTCCTGTTCAGAGTGGGGAGCGTTTCTGTTTTTCTGCGGCTCCTCAGGGGTTCTCTGGGTTTACAGCGGAAGTCTGTCTCGATTGGGTGAGGACGATTGACGGTTGACCTCTTGGGTACCGCCGGACTGAAGCCGCTGCATCCGCGATTTTGTCGTGGGATCGCCCTGGGGTTTGGTGGTAGGCCCGTGGGCAATCGAAGGACCACTGGTGTTGGTCTTTTCAATCCATGGATTCGGAGAGGGGCACGGTGGGGTCAACTTCCCAATACAGAGCGCTTCCGGGGGGACGAACCAGGGTGTTCTCGACTGGCGGCGAGCTGACCATGTCCGTGCGGCGTGGTTACGGACGTCACGCCGGGTGGGAATTTGGTTCCGGGCGTCATTACCAGGTGCCGAGATCGGGACCTTGACCAGCGCTGGGGGTGCGGGATGGTTCGACGGGATCGAGTAGTATCGACGGGGGTGGATTGGACTGGGAACGTTGCCGGGTCCTGACCGCTCTTGATGGGCGTTACCTGGTCCGGAGATACGCGACTGGACGTCCGCGCGGGTCAACCTGGCACCAGAGGGGGTCGTACGGGACTGCGGCGGCGTCTGTGTGATCGGCTGGTATGGCGGGGCGGTTGCGGGACCTCGAACCGCAAACGGTTGCTGTCCGTCGCTCTGCTGTGGGACTTTGGCTTGATCATCGCGGCTTTCCGCCGATAGGGGAGGGGGGGGGGGGGGCGCGCCGCAGTGTCGGGTGTTGAGGGCAATGAGTAGGTTTGTGAGTGCAATCAGTTCCTGCCATTGCGAAGTCTCCGGTGTGGTGGGACAGCGAGCTCAACCTAAGACATGCGGCGGGGAGCTGTCTTGTCACTGGACTTCAATGGCTCTTGCTGGCCTGAGTCTGCGGGTGGGGGAATCCGGTGCGCGCAGCTGGCGGTGCGGCGGCTCGGTTGCATGCCTCAGCTGCAGGATTCTTTGTGTGAGTATCGGCAGCTCGCTATGTGTAGCCTTTGACTTCTCGCTTCGGGATGGTAGCGGTGCCGTGGTGGATTTGCTTGCGGCGGTGTGTGTGTGCCGTATGGTGTATTTTGGCCGTGGCGGGGTATCCGGCTTGTCTCCTGGTGCTGTGTGAGCACTTCTGGCCGGTGCGGTTGCACTCGTGGTCGTCGAGTGCAGGGTCGGTGCGCTTCATCATGGAGCTGCTTCATAGCGAGAGTCTGCTCTTTTATAGTCCAATTGGTTTGAGGGATTTAAATTATATACCTGGACTGTCTCATAATGGTTGGATTTCCCCAGCACTTTCAGGCAGCGATTCTGGGGGTCTCCCGTAGGGACATCGGCCTGGGCGACAGGTTGGAACCCTGTTGACCGGTGGAGCATGGCTTGGCCAGGCCCGGTGCAGGATCGAACCCCAGCCCTCTAACTATATACAATAACTATACTAACAACTACTAATAACTATTAACAACTAACACTCTACAAACTAGAACTATGAACTTAGAAAGACAAAAAACGGGTGAAGAGCTAGGGAAGGTGGAGCTCAGCTAAGCCGCACTCCAGTTCCAACGACCGACACGGGCAGTAAGAAGGAACTGAGGAGCGGGTGGGTCGGCAGGGGTATATATGCGGTGCCGCAACGGCGCCATGCCAGGGGGCGCCTGCCGACCCACCGGGTGTTGCTAGGGGAAAATTCTTCTGACGAACGTGCACGCGGTGTGCGCACACACCTACTTGGAATGGATATGAGCAAGCACTCGAAGAAGTCACCTTTTCCAACTGCGTCCAGGTGACAGCAGAAGTGGCCTTCGCATTAAGATCCTCAAGAAACCAAGTCATATGCTGGGTATGTGAAAAGACTTGAAATCTAGGCTGACCATGGCTGGCAGTTATCAGTGAACCTAACAGGGCTAAGGTCAGAGCCAGCACATCTTTGGCCACAGTTCTTCTCCCTGCAGTTTGGCCATCCTGCCTGGAGTTCTTGTCTGAGTACAGACTAAATGAAAGGGAACTTATGCAGAGGAAACAGCTTTCTGTAAAGGAAACTATGGAAATAGGCAGAACACAACGCAAGAAATCACACACTGTTCAGACAAGTGCTATAATACGTCTATACAAATAAAGTATATTCACATTTTACCATAGTATACAAAAATGCCAATGACTGCAATTTCAGCAGTAATTTTCATGGTCTTAAAGGTAGTGATCAGATACAGAAAATGTTGAACTTGCCCCAAAATTAGAGATAAAGCCATTAATACACTAGCTTGAAAAAAAGTTCATCTGCTATACTCCCTGACTACCTTGATTATTGATGCATTCAGTACATATATTTCTACATAAGTTAAAATTAAAGTCACCTTTAAAGATAGAGTAACTATTACAATGTATCTGTTTAAAAACAAAGACCTCTGCACATGAGGACTTAAAACTGAGACTTGCTTTGATCTCAAAAGATGAAAATTTTAACATCTCACCCTACTAAGATGGATTGAGTTTGTTTTGTTTACACCACATTACTCAAGTTAGAAAGGAAATATGAACTACTTAAGTGGTAAAGGGACCACAGGTCTTCCTGGACCCAAACAGGGTATATTACATTTTACAGGTAGGTGGTGCTTCAGTATTTGGGCTGAAGGGTGTGTTACCCTTTCCATCCTTCACATTCAGTCCCTTTAACTGAATTTCCTTTGTTTTCTCTCAGATACCAATATCTCCTTTTATAATCAGGAAAAGAACATATATTTCACCCTTCTGTATACACACAAGGTAACCCTTGCACCAATACTCTGGAGACAGAACTTCAGTAACCAACAAGGGGTGGGGGGGAACCACCACAAACATTCAGTATAATTAAATACATAATCCCCTCACTCAGTCACTTACACAGGTTGAATACATATTCCCTTAAAGCTCATTTGTATGAATGTCTAGGAGCCCTGATCTTCCACTCACTTGGCCTGTAGGAAGAGCTCTTTGTTGAAGGGTTTGTGTCCCCATTTGTTCCTTTTCCCCCAGTTGCTGTGACCATTCCCATCAAAGTGACCTCCTTGGCCACGGGGTTCAAAGGTGAAGTTCAATAAGTGGTTCAGACTAATCTTCTTTGGACCAGAGAGCTGGGCAGGGCTGAACTCTGCCCGTTGAACCTCTGCTACCTAAAAAAACCCACCACAAAAAACAAACAAGACACAGAGGTTTGGTTAGAATTTTCTGAAAGCTGGTACACTGCAACCTATCAGCACAAACACAGATCCATTCCCTTCAGTGATATACAGGGAAATGCACTACCCCTACCTAGTCACCTTCTCCCACTCCAGGTCCATACTAATACTACAGCATTAGAAATGCAAAGGAACTTGAAAGTTAAGATTGAGTTCTCTTTTTCATTTGTACAAATGGAAGTGTAAAAGTGACCTATGTAGTGAAAGTGAAAGCTTTATTTTTAATCCTAAACAACTAGTTTTAGAGACATGGGTAACAAAAGCTATTTTTAAATGACAATATCCCTTTAAAGAGACAGTATTGCAAGTTTTAGGATCATTCCAGAGATTTCATGATTTTAGATTAGTTTCCATATAGTTGAAATAGACAGAATTAGAACTCAGAAAATATAGAATATCAGGGTTGGAAGGGACCTCAGGAGGTCATCTAGTCCAACCTCTGGCTCAAAGCAGGAACAATCCCTGTCAGATTTTTGCCCCAGATCCCTAAACTGCCCACTCAAAGCTTGAACCCACAACCCTAGATTTAGCAGGCCAGTGCTCAAACCACTGAGCTATCCTTCCCCCATACAGTAACTGAATGTGACACACCTCTACCTCGATATAACCCTGTCCTTGGGAACCAAAAAAAAAAATCTTACTGCTTTATAGGTGAAACCACATTATATCGAACTTGCTTTGATCCACCGGAGTATGCAACCCTGCCCCCCGAGCACTACTTTACCACATTATATCCAAATTCATGTTATATCGGGTCACATTATATCAGGGGAGAGGTGTATTTGTAGATTAAATTGCTAATTTACAAAAAATGGGTGTAACATGGTTAAATATGCCAAGGGGGAGGCAGGCCACCCATAGTATACATCAGCATGAAAGGATTCCTGATCTGCCTTTACTCCTCACTAGATCACATCAAGGCTAGTCGGATTACTTTGCTAAATATTCCATGATGTGGGATTCAGAATACACAAGTGGTTGGACATAAATATGTCAGATTTAGGAACTGAAAACTGTACATGAAGGACCTGTGTTTCACAATATGTATGTGGCCTGTCTATACACCCATTCCTCAGACTGTACTTCTCTTCGTTTCACTGGTCTTGTTATTGAAGGAATCTCAGAGCAAAGAGCATCTTCTTCTGAGATGTTGCAGAGTTGTTCTGATCTGACATCTCAGCGATGTTACCACCTCAGGGTTCTTGCCCTTCCTAGCCCAGAAAGGGAACACAGGAGACCCAACTAGCAGGTCAGAGTGATCCTCTTGTCCCATAAAGAGAGGCCTTGCAGACATGGCATTACAATTCTCACCTCATCTCGTCTTCCACCATTACAAGAGCTAAAAAGTTTGCAACTTCCCCCAGTGCCCCCTCTCTGAGGAGGCATCTTGTTAAAAGCTTTGCTTTTCTGTGAATTGGAGCGACGGGACTGGCCGGAAAAGTTCTCATTTTTTGAATATGAAGTTTCTTTTTTACGATTGTAACGTTGTTTGGATCCACTTGCATTCTTTCCCTCTGGAAAAAAAAAACAAAAAAACAAACAAGTCAGACCTCACAAGCTCAGTGAGATACTTCCAGTGCTTTTCTAGTGGCTGTCAAGTAATTTATGCCTTTAAGACAGGACCGCATTTGGCCTGGATCATTTGTATACCTGTCTACAGCAAGACAATACTGACTCTTATCCAGAGCTCCAAGGCTTCTCTAACTACACCACCAAACCCACAGCAAAGTACTTTTCAGGCACATTAGTATCCAGGAACCTATGCAGCAAATAAAGGAAGAGACTTCTTAGCTGCCTTGAAATAAAATGCAGCAAAGTTGCTTCTATTATCCAGATTCTTCCTACCATGGATAGTTTCTATGCAGAATCAGCTCCTTAATCAGCATTTACTGAAATGTACACCAAAATCTACCACTACTTAGAGCTTATACTAAACAAAAAGGACCAGAGACATAAGGCAGGTTTGTAGCTGAACTGAGGATAGTATAATACTACACAATTCATTCACAAAACTAGTTTCAGGCTAGAATCAGGAACAGCCACTAACGGTGTGTTTAATTAAATAAGTAATCAAGATTGAATTTTCTAGCTTCCTGTGTTTTTCCAAAACACTCAATAGCCATCATTTAGTTCTTTATTCTGGGAACACATAGGCCTGATTTACGCTACAGATATCGGTCACTGCAAGGCAGCTTACATCAACCTAAACATGTTAGTGTCTACACTAAAATTTTGCTCCTGTCAACAGAACTGCCCCGCTATGCTGACTTAACTCTACCTCCATGAGAGGCACAGAATCAATGTCAATGTAGTTAGGTCAACACAGCATCAGCACAGACACTGTGATGCTTACATCAACTGCTTTCAGAAGCAGTCTCACAATGCCCTGCACTGACAGTACAGTTGGTACAAGGGCTTCTGATGAGGACTTGCACTGCCAACACAAGCAGTATAGTGTGGACACAACACAATTTAATTACAGCAGCAGCTGTATACCTGACGTAACTTCAGTTGACAATTTTGTATTGTAGACGTGCCCTTAGTTCATTATGTGAGTTTTCATGTCTAGACTGTGTCAAAGATACCATTATGCCTGCATTTGTCTGTCTCTAGAGCTCTCACATTGCTCTATTATGTGGACTTCTTTTTTAATCACTATTATCTTTATTTCCTTTTCTCCTTTGTGCTTCTTTCATTCTAAGCCCTATGCTTCGGGCAGTGCAATGCATCAGGCTTTTCTTAAAAACCCACTTCTTCCACAACACACCACTACCAGCTTTGGTCTCCCAGTGTATTTATCTAACCGGTGTTTTTAGTCAGTAAATCCCCAAATCTTGGAGGCAGGGATTGTTTGCCTAGTGAGAGTGCTGAGCACTGTTGGCATTTTAACACAGAAAGCAATAGCATCAAGCACAAAGTGGTTGGTGGCTTTAATTCTAAAGCTCACAAGAACAGAAAGCAGTCAGATGTTAACTGGATATTCTAAATGTGTACAAGAGTTGCTAATGCTGCCTAGACTATTACAGAGGATCTTTCCATAACATTAGAAAGTACTTCCCTCTAAAGTTCCAGTGAGTTCTTAAATGTAAAATCAGGTTGAGTCCAAACACAGCAATCCACTTCCCTGTGTATTAACCTGGTAATGCCACTAGATACATTTGTTTCCTGAAACAGAATAAAATTAGAGCTTAATTTTCAATATCAGCCCATAGATATGCCAATACACCCTTCCCTCTCAGAGTTAACAACATTGCATCAGGTCCATTGTGACTTATCAAACTTAATGCCTCACAATAGCACTAGAACATCAGTTGCATCTAGACCCACGTACCGGGAAGTAGCAGGCTTCTGCCCCTTTTTCACCACTCAGGATTCTGCATAAGTCTTTTACGGCTAACAGGTTCCCTCCTTCCCTATTTTAAGATCATATTACTTACTGTTCCACTAACCTTGGTAACTATCTTCCACTATTACTCCTGAGCGACAGGCATCAGGAGCAACCCAACTGCACATTTATAGTAACCAAATGATCTCATTCATGTCTATTCTCCACTTTTCTGCACTTTTCACTGCAAAAATTTCATTTCTCCCTCCTGAATGCCCCCAAAAAGTATGTTCAGGGAACAGTGAGAAGGGCTGTGCATACCTCATGACTGAGCATCCAGATGCTTTTAAAAAAAGACATAAAAAAGCAAATGTATCTGAAGACCAATTAAAGCTTTAACTTCTTGGTAGAAAGGAAATGCACAGGATGGAAGTGTGTGGCCAGCACGTTTGAGAGTTGTGGGAGGAAAAACTAGTTTAAGAGGCCTACTGCATCAGTTTTCACAGTTCAACTTCCAGTGGAGTCACAACTAAAACCCCATGCAATTCTGAATTTTACTTGTTAGATGTGCCTGTGATTTCCAAAGAGTGATAATCGTGCAGTAGAAGATCTTCAAAATTAAGACTAAAGCCAAACACCTTTCAGATGATATGGAGAAATAGAACAGTAATTAGTTAAGCAGCAGCAGGGAAGTTTTCCAGAGGCATTATGCAACCACTCTGCCATTTACTGGCAAGAGTGGTGATGTACTTGGCCTAATGGCAGAGACAAATTCAGAATTATTGAGAACTCAAACAGTTCCTACTATTGATATCACAGCATGGCACAATTCAAAGAAACAGTTACAGTGCACATGGAAGAGACTGCAAGTCAGCCTGACACCTTAGGGGCAGTGTTTTATCTGGAGAAGCACACCAGTTGCAGCTAAATATTTAGGGTGTAGCCAGGCCTGGACTATGGTGATTTGGACAGACTGAGTGTAGAGAAGAAGCTGTAATTTACACCACTGAGACTAGGATATCATCTCTGGTAGAATTAAAATTCATTCCAAAGACAAGGAATGGCTACTGAATTAGCCATTTTCATAAATTAACTTTAAGAAAGTCTATATGGAAAAGCCAATAGAGCTGAAGTCCATCGCTGAACAGCCTTCTTACATGTACAATCACAGTGCATATTTTAGACAGGTATAGACCTCCCAGGCCACAGCAATTTTCCATTTTTTCAATTCATGAGCACAAGGGGACAGAAAAATGTATCTGCAAACAAGGGGGTTGTCAGGGTTCCTTCCTCACTCTGAACTTTAGGGTACAGATGTGCAGACTCGCATGAAAGACCCCCTAAGCTTATTTACCAGCATAGGTTAACAGTACATTGCCATCACCAAGCATGTTCCAAATCTTAGGGGAGATCCACTTGGAACTCTGCCTTCCCCCAAGTTCCTAAGCCTCCCTTTCCTGGGCAGATTTGAGACTAATCCTTCTCCTCCCCACAAGTCCTTACACCTCTTTTCCTGGGTTGGCTTGAGAGTATACCCTCACCAATTAGTCCTAATTAACACAGATCCAAAACCCTTGGATTTTAAAAACAATGAAAAAAAATCAGGTTCTTGAAAGAAGAATTTTATTAAAAGAAAAAGTAAAGTTCATCTCTGTAAATCAGGATGGAAATAACTTTACAGGGTAATCAGATTCAAAGAGCCCAGAGGAACCCCCTCTAGCCTTAGGTTCAAAGTTACAGAAACAGAGGTAAACTCTCTTAGCAAAAAGGAACATTTACAAGTTGAGAAAACAAAGATAAAACTAACACACCTTGCCTGGCTGTTACAAGTTTGAAATATGAGAGACTTGTGCACAAAGATTTGGAGAACATGGATTGATGTCCAGTCCCCTCTTAGTCCCAAGAGAGACCACACCCCAAACACAAAGAGCACACAAAACAAAAGCCTTCCCTTCTCTCTCCCCCCCCCGCCCCCGCCACCCCATTTGAAAGCATCTTGTCCCCTTATTGGTCCTTTGGGTCAGGAGTCAGCCAGGTTACCTGAGCTTCTTAACCCTTTATAGGTTAAAGGATTTTGGTGCCTCTGGCCAGAAGAGATTTTATAGCATTGTCTACAAGAGGGTTGTTACCCTTCCCTTTCTAGTTATGACAGGGGTCAAGATAACTGCATAGCCTCACTCTTTTTAAATTGGGTCAGATTACTTCTTGTCAGGTGTGGCAATAATCTTCCCCTGCAGTTGACAGCAAGGAAATTTCTCACCTTAGTAAAGCAAACACAAAATTACAGTCATTATGAACATTAAATTGTCAGTCAACTCTTACTAGAACATTCCTATAACATTACATCCCTTCAACCTGACTCAATGGCTTTTAGGAGTTTCCCTTTCATCATTATAATGACAACTTTACTCCATCAAACTTTATGGTCAAGGGATGCGCCTTGTGACCAAGAATCCAGAATGGTATAGACTCCAGACCCCTTTTCTTCACAACTTTACTAGATGAAGGCAGTTTCCCCTCTTCAGGATGGTCTGCATGAAAATTCCCATGATGTCTAAGAACCTCCAGGGTTGTAGTAAAACAAGATTGAAATGAGAGAAGAGAGTCAGATGTAAAGCCAGAGAAAGAGTATGAATGTCTAGTCTTGCTGCAAAAGCTCATCTTAGAGAGGATTGCCTATTTCCCTACAACTACAGGAAAACTGCTTTTCTTCCCTCTGATTGTTTTGGCAGGCAGCATGTCAGAAAAAAGCTTCTACTGTCCACTGTCTTTTCTTCTCTGATATGCCTCAGTTATGGATTTCAGGGTACTATGAACTGCCTCTGGTGACCTCTCCTACCAAAGGTACTTATCCAGCTGTCTTCTGTATTTAGAATAAAATTCAGAATTTTATTCCTTGGCCTAGAAAAAAAAAGCTTTCAGTTCCTGTCCCTACCTCCACTTCCCAAAAATGATTTTAATGACAAATTGTTTTTAAAACATGTACATATTTCCCAACAGGCCTTTGCTACTGGTTGCCAAACAAACATCTTCACTTGAGGGGCCCTGCTGTTTGTTCCAATCTAATGAACACTTTTGAAAGCATTAATCTTTTCTAGAACTGTTAATCTAGAACCAGCACATTTTAATGAAGCAGGGCTCATTTCTTATAGTTATCTTATTTCAACTATATGAACTATAGGTAGAACAGATCACATTTCTTATCTTTAATTGTGAGAGGCGGGGGCCCCTCAGACAGGGGAGCATTGTATGTAACTTTTCAAAGGTCAAATTCACATTTAGAACACTAGTAATTCTATAAACTGTTCAAGGTGCACCCTGAGCAGGAGCACAGGGTGCCTTATCCACAAGTCAGAAGTTGTGATAAAGTACTCTATTCCAGTTTCTCAACTGTTCACAGCAAGTGACATTTTCAGAAGTGCCTAGATGACTTAAGAGCTTAATTTCCACTGAAAGTCAATGGGATCTAAGCTCCTAAATCATTTAATTCTCAGTTGCACCTACTTGGTATCCTCCAGTTTCAGAGAGATTCTCAGAGTTATTTGCTGACTTACAGCTATATACAAAAAGCGACCAAGAGAGCTATTGCATCAATACCTTTGAGACATTAGAATGGTACCTGAGTGGATATACAGTCAGATGTTATACAAGATTCAGAAGTTTAGTATTTATTCAAGACGTTAAGTCAAGCATTAACAATTTTTAAAACAGCTCAGTTTACAGCTTCTTGCAATATAACTGATGTTAGCTGTCCAGTTTATTCCAGCCTACAACCTGAATTACAAGCACAAAAAAAAGTTGAAGAAATCCTTTCAGGCAACCTTGATACCTCAAAAAAAAAAAAGGTACAGCCCCCAATTTTTCCACTTGGCAGTTATTTAGGAAACAGCTTAGAAAGCTAAGTGTGAAACATTTAGACATAAGAACAGCCCTTGGTATATTCTCTTTGTATTAGTATATGGCCTATATTTCATACTTTTGATATGAAGTAGGAATCTTTGAGGCTCTGTTGCTTCCTTA
Source organism: Chelonoidis abingdonii (assembly GCF_003597395.2). NCBI lineage: Eukaryota > Metazoa > Chordata > Testudines > Testudinidae > Chelonoidis > Chelonoidis abingdonii. Next base: position 22,925,764 of record NC_133790.1, read on the forward strand.
CTGCTTCTTGTAAAAGCTAGGCCTATGGACTTAATTCTTCACTCAGTCCTCCCCAGAGTCCCAGATTGTAACATATGATCTGCATTTCAGTTACATTAGCCTCCCTCTTCTGCAGCACTGCCAAGTTAGAGAATGTTCTGCTTGGGGATGGGAGAAACAAGAAACTTTCACTTCAGATTCCCTGACCAGTGCACCCCTCTCTAGGCTAAAGGGTATCAGAAAACCATGAGGAGTTTATATTCCTCTGAACTGTCACTGAGCAAAGCACCAGATCCCCACCATAGGAAGCAGGCAATAAAAAGGATTTTACAAAAGCATTTCTGGCAGAACTAGAATGGAATATAGTTCAATGACAGACCCACAATTCATCCATTCAATCACAGTGCCTTTCAGAATAAATGTATGTACTGTACTTGGCTGTTCTGTCTAATAAACCATCCTGTTCCCCTTCCCCCTACATGGCCAGAATCCCAGAACTGTTCAGTATCCTTCCCTTCCCCCCTTCTAGTAGCTGGCTCACTGAGAATAACATTTTTTCCTTTATCTCAAGTGGCAGAGGTCTGTGCTGGGAGTCTAAAAGGCCCAGCTTCAAACCTAATAGGTACTGACTCATGAAGGGATCTTAGTAGAACTTGTTTTTTCAGTTTTTTAAAAAAGAACCCATGTATTTGACTCACAATGACCAAACATCTTTAAAAACTGGTTTAAAGTTAAAATTAATGTCAGTTACGGTGCAGCCTAAAAAGAATGTCACACACTCCAGTTGCTTCTGTGAGAGATCCAGATCAAGTATGTCAAATTGAAGGGCTGCCAATACATCACATATGCAGTGAAGTCTTGGGGAGAAGCTAACACCTCAAGAGTTAGAGCCACTTATTTCAACTGCCTATGGCTACTCTTTGAAGCTTATTTCATTTCACTGGCAAACTCGTCAAGGTATACATTGCCATTATGCCAACACACTTTTTTATAATACAATTGAGACAAACCACCCAAGAGGAAAGAAATTGAGTACAAGCCATCCCAGCACCATTCCAATTAGACTGTATTGAGCATAATTCTCTGTCAAAGAGTCCAGCAATATCAAGTATTGTTGCAAATTTCAATACTTAGAAACAGGACTAAACTGTCAAGTGTCAAGCTCCAGGAACTCCAACTGCCTTGGGATGGAACTACTACTGCTAAGCACTTCTGACAATCAGACCCTTAGCTTAAATAATGTAGTGCAATGGTGTAGAGTGATACACAAGATAGTTTATAAACTATTAGTCAGAGAAGCTATGTGCAATAAGAGTCTAAACTGAAATGTTATAGTTAACTACTATAGGTTCATACAAGATCCCTTTAATACTAGAGTGCAAGTGTGTCAAACATACGGCTACAAGATTGATCCAGCCTCCCTGATGTCTTTATGGCCTCCATGACAAACTATGCAGAAAACATTCATTAAGAGTTTTCAGTACTCATGGTTGCAAAGAAAGCCTTAAAAATGTGATCCAAGTGTAAGCTAATAAGGGCTGTCTTCTCAAAGTCTGCAGGCAGCCTGAAACAAGAGCTCTAAAGCTCAGTTACAAGGTTACTTCACTTGCTAAAAAGATGAGCAGTAAAATGGGGAAAGGACTGGAAGTGTTCCCCCTGGAAGAGAGAACTAGGAGTTGCTGCAGTTAAGGGAACCTGAGGGAAAGACAGAACACAACAGGGAAGAGGGAGAGAAACAAAGAAGAATGGAGAAAAACAAAAGGGCAAAAATAATAATAGTCCTGATAAGCATGTTCTCCCAAGAGGTACTGAATAGGTAATAGTGATCATGAGATGTTCAATTTCCACTTCTAATTTTGATCCCAGTATAAGCCTCCTGCCAAAAGGAAGCAGTCTGTTGTGGACCGAGTAATGTATGTAATTCTAGATTTATACTCTGTCCCATTAAACGTGAGTGGAATTCAATCCTCTCCACCACGTAAGTTTGGCACCACTCATCTTTAATTAGACCAATGGATGAGGATTTATTATTCCTGGATTTTGAAAGAGCTTGGAACAAAGCTTTCCAGTATTTAACTTTGGGCAAGTCCTAGTCTTTCCATCTGTAGTTAAGATATTGCCCCTGCCTCGAGGAGGGTCAAGTTGTAATTTGTAAATTGCTTAGACATTCTAGGAAAGAAGCCACCATTCAAAAGGACACAGTTCCACTTCAGGTCACATCACCTGGATATACACCACACTCTTCTATTAACACAACAAAGGGGTTAACTCGGTGGTTTGAGCACTGGCCTGCTAACCCAGGGTTGTGAGTTCAATCCTTGAAGGGGCCACTTAGGGATCTGGGGCAAAAATCTGTCTGGGGATTGGTCCTGCTTTGAGCAGGGGGTTGGACTAGATACTGCCTGAGGTCCCTTCCAACCCTGAGATTTTATGATCCATATTCAGGAGATAATAGTTCTGCTGAAAGTTTAAGTGGAGCAGGATATAGACAGGCCAGAAACTGACAGAATGCTTGCTTTACTTTTTAACAACATAGTGAGCTTAGTGCTTCCAAGAGGCTCAAGCAATAGCATGGGCAAAGTGACTGTCCATTTGCGTACTACGCAAATGGAAGTGAGCAAGAAAATTTCCTTAGACATCCCCCCTGCCCCTCCAAGTGTGTCTCAGTGCTGACCTAAAGAACACCTACAAGCAAGAGAAGTTCAAGTTTCCAAGCTCCATTCAATGATAATACAGTGGCAATGCATGCCAGGCATAAAATTCTTGACTTCTCCAAAACTACTAGAGATGCCCAGTATGTTAAGGGCTAGAAAGAGGATAACAGTGGATCACTACCACCTGGGCTGCAGACCAACCCCTTGAACACTTAGTATCCCTGCCCCACGCCGACCTCCTGTGAGTGATGTTAACATTTCCCAGGAGCACTGAGCCCTCCGACAGTTACACAGCCTGGAGACCCATCCCACCCCTTACCCGTCCCTCTTAGTGCGAAAGACCTGCCAGCTCCCTGGCTGGCAATATTACCCCAGCGCCCCTTCCCCCAGGGCCCGTCTCTTACCGCCTTTGGGCTTAGATTCCCCCGCAGCCGGCCCGGCTGAGGAGGAGCGAGTCTGCTGCCCTTTGCTGCTGGCCGAGGAGCCAGGGATCCCGGAGCCGCAGGGGCTGTTCTTGTCCATGTCGGAAACTGAGGCGGGGGCCGCGCTGGACGAGCTCTGCAGCATCAACGGGCGCCCCGACGGCGCTGGTGAGTGGACAGCAGCGGCTCTGGACTAGGGGGTAGGACGGGCGCTGGGGGCCCAGGCTCATGGCCCGCGAAGGGGACCGACAGGGACGGCGCAGCGCTGACTCGGCCTCCTTCATGACGACATCTTCTCGCTGCTCCGCTTAAACAGAGAGAGCCGGGGGAGGCCGGGCCGGGCCTGCGGGGCTCCGGGGGAGGGGAGGCGGGGTGGCAACGGGACGAGGAGCCCCGCGGGGCCCGGCACTGGCTGCGGTGGGGGTGGTCGGCGCCGCCCAGGCAGCGCGGGCTCCTTGGCGCCGCTCCTACAGCTACCGCGTACTGTAGTTCTTCCCCTGTAATGGCGACGAGTCGCCAGCAGCAAGAAAAGAACCCGGATGGAACTCATTATATAGGGAGCCGGCTGACCTAATATGTGCTGGGAGTTGTAGTTCTCTGGTGGGTCTGGGAGAATTTGGTTGTATTGACTATCGTAAGGCATTATGGGAGTTGTAGTTCTTAGTGTTTCACGCCATTAGTTCTCTGCTTTGTTTTGTATTACTGTATCCGGAGCAGAGCGTTGTGGGAGTTGTCATTCTTTTCACATCTGAGTTGGTTTTGGGACTACTTTATAGACTCATGCAAATATGCAACCCCAAAATATTGTAAAGCAATTTTATGGTTTTTCTCATACAGATGAACTCAACCTGCGTTATATGCACGTTACAGAATCATAACACCATAGAAAAATACTAGAAAGACAAGGTGGATGACTGAGGTAGTATCTTTTATTGGACCAACTTTGGTTGGTGAAGGAGACAGGCTTTCTAGCTACACAGAGCTCTTATACCTTTTATTAAACTAATTTCTGTTGTGAAGCGAAATAACCTTTTGAGCTTACACAGAGCTCTTCCTCGGTAGCCTGAGCTCTGTGTAAGCTCAAAACCTTGTCTCCTTCACCAACAGAAGTTAGTCTTTTATCATACTTTTATCACAGGCCTCTTGCTTTTTCTCACAGTAAACCAATCTTTTCAATCTCTTGTCATAAAAGAATTTTTCCTTACCCCTAATCATGCTCATCGCTTGTTTCTCCACTCCCTCTAATTCCACAGTATCTTTTTCGAGATGGAGTGAGCAGTACTGAACATTGTATTCCAGGTGAGAGTGAAGCACTAGTTTATACAATGACATTATAATACTTTCTGTATCATTCTCTGTCTCATTCCTTATACATCCTAACATTGTGTTCGCATTTTTTACCGCAGCTATACATTGACCAGAGATCTCTGTTGAACTGCCCACACCAATACCCTGATCCTTTTCCTGACCTGATCCATTTAATTTAAACCCTTTTAAGGTGTAGAGATAGTTCCAATTTTTCCCTCCAATGTTCATTATTTTACATTTATCAATGTTAATTTCATCTGTCATCATGTTGCCCTTTCACCTAGCTTCTTTAGGGCTTTCTACCATTCCTCATAGTCCTCACTGGACATCGCAAAATAATTTTATGTCATCTGCAAATTTTGTCCCCTCACTGTTCACCCCCTTTTCCAATTCATATGCCTGTACTAGTATTTTAAAACTGGATGGAAAATCAAGGTATAAAGCAAAATATCAATACAGGCTGTAGTTGTTTCCATCTTGCTAATGGGTTATGTATGCAGGATTGCAGGTCATGATAGAGTCTCCATAAAATGCTGCCTCCCTTGCAGGATCCAGTATCTCATAAATCTGAGGCAACACGCCCCATAACCCTGAGGGCTGGGGAGTGTCAGCTACTATCCCACATTTCTTGGAATCCAGAAGAACCTCTGCTTCATTTTAGCATGTTAATTCTACCCAAAAAAAGTATGAAAAGTTTTATATGGATCAACAAATTCTCTAGATGGTCTGTTGACCGAGAGGTGGAAGCCTAAATACTAAGGTGATGAATCCATCAGAAATGTACCACTAGCTATCTAGATGCTTAGAAAGATAAAACAAACTTAGTACAACATTATCTTTATTTAGAAGGTTAATGTGTCTGGTCACAGTCAAGGAGGTCCAGAGGAAGAAGTAGATTTGTACTTTAGAGTGCTAGCCGTGTTAGTCTGTATCAGCAAAAAGAACAAGGAGTACTTGTGGCACCTTAGAGACTAATAAATTTATTTGGACATAAGCTTTCGTGGGCTAAAACTCATTTCATCAGATGCAAGGAGTGGAAAATACAGTAGGAAGATATATATAGATAGCTATAGAAATAGATACACACACACACACACAGAGAAGACGAAGAAATGGGGGTTGCCATACCAACTCTAACAAGACTAAACAATTAAGGTGGGCTGTTATCAGCAGGAGAAAAAAAAAGTGTAGTGATAATCAGGATGGCCCATTTCAAACAGTTGACAAGAAGGTGTGAGTAACAGTAGGAGAAAAATTAGCATGAGGAAACAGTTTTTAGTTTGTGCAATGACCCATCCACTCCCAGTCTTTACTCAAGCCTAATTTAATGGTGTCCAGTGTGCAAATTAATTAAAACAAATTTTCTCCTGCTGATAATACCCCATCTTACTTGGTTAGTCTTGTTAGAGTTGGTATGGCAACCCCTATTTTTTCATGTTGTCTGTATATATATATATCTTCCTACTATAGTTTCCACTGCATGCATCTGATGAAGTGGATTTTTAGCCAATGAAAGATTATGCCCAAATAAATGTGTTAGTATCTAAGGTGCCACAAGTTCGCCTCGTTGTTTTTTATTTGTACTTCAGTATCTCATCTTCATATTTATGAAGAAATCAGTTTTAACCTTCATGTCTGGTTATCTGCTTCTCCCTCAAGTCTCTTCACTTTCTTCCACATTGCCTCATATTCATGGAATGCCCTCCTCAGGCTTCTCCACAAAGCCACCATTCTCTTTTTTAAATTATTCCTGAACATAAGAACAGCCATACTGGGTCAGACCAAAGGTCCGTCTAGCCCAGTATCCTGTCTTCCAACAGTGGCCAATGTCATCTGCCTCAGAGGGAATGAACAGAACAAGTAATCATCAACCATTAACCACAGACTTACTGTGCGTTGTGTGAAAAAATACTTCCTTTTGTTTGTTTTAAACCTGCAGCCTATTAATTTCATTTGGTGTCCCCTCGTTCTTATGTTATGACAAGACCCATTACTTCTGCAAAGCCATGTAAACTTAGCTAAATCATCAAGTTATTTATTTCATGAGTGAACTACTCATTTAAGAGAAGGGGTTGATAAGAAGTAAACTGGAATCAGTTGTGAACACTGCTCACTAGGGCCCTGAGCCTACAATTTTCTGGATAGGCAGAGCTGTTCACGCTCATTGAGCCTCAGTGAAGTTAAAGGGGCTCCAAAATCAAAAAGTCAAAGGGAAAGGGCCATGCAAAATGAATTGCAGAATTGGATCTTGGTCTTATAAAATGTATCCCTTTGTCTATCTTTTTAGGTTGTAATCCTGTAAGTTGTTCTACACAAGTGGATCCCTGAGTCAATATGGAACAACTTGTAGGATCAGAGTCCTTGGACTGGATATATGTTAAGACAGGGATGTGTCTTTTTCTGGTTTGGGGAAGTGTGTAACACATTATTTTGGGTGCTACCACAATCTAAATAATAATGTACAAAGCTTTGGGAATTTTATATTTTCTGTTCTAAGCTAAACAAACTTCAGTACCTAAAAAAAAATGTCAATAAACAGATCAGACCACAATGGAGTAATAACCCACACACTCATGTACCTGAAATTTGTAATGACATAATTAAATGTTAAATGCAGTAATGGGGAATGGCTCGCTCTTTGTTTCTGCTTAGGCAAGGCTTTCAGTCATGTTCAAACGTGTTTTAAAAGCAGTTGTGGTTAAACTAGTTTATAAAGTTGTTTGACTTACATGTGAACATGACTATGGGCCAGATCCTCAAAGGTATTTTGCTGCATAACTTGCATTGAAATCAATAGGAGTTTGGTTCCTAAAAACATTCATAGATCTGGGTCTTTATAACCATGCATATTATGGTTCTATACATTGATACAAATGTCCATGTTTGAAAAAAATCAGCCTTAAATGAGACCAACTAAACTAACACTTGTAACCTGCTAGAGGTTCTTTGTGAGCTATTGGAAAGTAGTAGCCTAAATGCCACTTTGCCTATATTTATTGTGCAGCTCTTACTCACCTGCTTGGTTCACTGATGTGGATGGGGCTAGGCAACTGAATGAGGGTTGTGGACTCCGCACTTAGATTAGAACTGAGAGCATGATGTTGATTTCAGGAGCCGGGGGGAGAGAGACGCGAAAGGCGGTGGGTTTGCGGTGCGGTGTCACAGCGCACACGCGAAGCGGAAGATCGGGGGTTGCAGTGCGGAGCTGGGGGGGGAGAGAGACGCGAAAGGCGGTGCGTTTGCGGTGCGGTGTCACAGGGCAGACGCGAGGGCGGTAAATCCGGAGTCGCGCTGCATAAGGCCATTTCTCTGGGCAGGAGGCGAACGAGCCACTAGCACCAGACATACCAGGCCCCTGTTCCCTCGGTAACCCCGAGCCTCTAGCCCCAGCACCACGTTCCCCGGGCCTAGTTTACATAATAAAACCCGCCCTCTCTGCCGTCGGGCCAGTGAGAATCACGTGCTTTATTTACTCCTCTCTAGGCGGGCTTCCCATTGGCGGGGCCTGAAGCGTCACGTGACTCGGAGACGCGTTCTGCGAGTGCGAAGTTCACGCCGTTATGGAGGATGGCCGCCTCTATTGGCGCGGTTGTCTATAGGGCTCTGCACAGCCGCCGCCACAGGAAGTTGCTGTCTGTAGGTCGGGGGCTCTTCAGTGGCGCGCGGTGCCTTGTCGCGGAGGGGGAGACGCACTTCGGATTCCAGAAAGTGTCGGAGACGGAGAAAGGGGAGAAAGGTGAGGGCGGGGTAGGCGCAAGGCGAGGCGAGGCGACTTGGCCGGGGGTCTAGCGGGAGATTGGGGAGGGGGAGAGGGGAAGAGACTGCTGGACCGTTAAACACCCCAGTGACTGGTGTAGTGTAGGAGGCAGTGCGGTCCAGTTGTTGTGAAACAAAATGGACCGAGAAGAAAGAAAGACACACACACACACACACACACACACCCCTTCTCCTCCTAGGCAAGTCACTTGCTCTCTCCATATATTCTTCTCCCTATGTCTGGTCATTTATAATGAGAACTCTGTGCTAGGGAGTGTTTTTTGCTCTGTACCTGAACGCTGCTTTGCACAACAGATCTCTGATTTTGGTTGGAAGTTGTTAGAGTTACCCTAATAGAAATAATAGCTTATTTACCCCTATAATAAATGGGTGCATTCTGTAGCTCAGGGATTAGCTGTCTGAGGGATGAGAATTTCCTAGCAAGTTGATGCTTATCTGGATGCTTTCAGGTAATCCATCTATAAATAACTTTTAAAACAAATTACACTGCGTTCACATGGTCTTTCCTAGATTGGGAATGTGGTGAAATGTAGGAATGTGTTGAAAGTAAATGCATGTAACAAAATATAAACTTTGTGAAGTATGATAATCTAACTAATGAAATTAAAAAAATAGGATTCTTGCCTGAGACTTTACAGGGCTATATGTTACTATAGACATAGGAAGAGGACAGTGAATACATAGAAGTGAACTTAAGTGGCATGCTATCCCCTGCTACCTCGAAGTGACATGTACTGCATTATAATGTAATTTTATTTCAGTTTACCATGTATTTGAAAGCGTGGCTAAGAAATATGATATAATGAATGATTCAATGACTCTGGGGATTCATCGGCTCTGGAAGGATATCCTGCTGCATCAAATGAACCCTTACCCAGGAACTCAGCTACTAGATGTTGCTGGAGGGACAGGTGCACTCCATTTTATTTCTAGTACTATTATTAAGCAATACTGTTTGCTGGAGTAATGATTCCTTAATGGAGAGCAGAAATTCATCTACCTATAGATTAAAATGGAAAATAAGTACAGTATAGACAATAGAAATCATAGCTGCACTTAGTACAACATGACTTTCCAGAGAACACTATGTAGTGCAGTGGTCTCCAAACTGTGGGGCGTGCCCCCTAGGGAGGCATGGAGAAACATTTGTGAGGGGGCGAGGGGGCTCGGCAGGAAGGGAAGACCACCCAGGCCTGCTGTGCCCTGGCCCCAGTCCAAGCTTTGGCTCCCAGCTGTAGCTTCAGTCCTCCGGGGGGGGCGAACAGATTACGAGTAAGCAGGGACACAACATAAAAAGTTTGGGGACCACTGGTCTGCTGGCTAAATAAGGGCCTAACGTTGGGAATACTGGGTTGTAGTCTTTATTCTGCCACACACACGCTATGACCTTAAGCAAGTAATTAACTGCTCTGTCCCTCAGTTTCCCTATCTGGAGAATGACGATAACTTCTACTCTTCAAGGGGCAGGGTTGAGTCTTAGGCCTTGTCTACACTGCTACTTAACAACGCTGAAACTTACTTGCTCAGGGGTAGGTATGAAAAAACACACCCCTGAGCGATTCAAGTTTCAGCGCTGTAAAGTGGCAGTGTAGATAGTACACCGGCGCTGGGAGCTACTCCCTTCATGAGGTTGGCTTTTTTACAGTGCTGGTGCCACAACTACTCAGCCATGTTAAAGCGCTGCTGCAGCAGCACTTTAATGTTGGTAGTGAAGACATACCCTTAGTTTTCTAATGTTTTGAAGCACTTGAGATCCTTGGATAAAGCTGCTCGAGAAGTGCAGAGTATTACACTTATAGAAAAAACGGTTAGTTACCTTTTGTAACTGTTGTTCTTTGAGATGTGTTGCTCATGTCCATTCCAGGTTAGGTGTGTGCTCTCACCACATGCACCAGTGCGGGAAGTTTTTCCCACAGTGGTATCCATAAGGACCGGCTCTGGTGCCCTCAGGAGTGGCATGCATATTTGCCAGTATAAGGGCGCCACTGGCCCCCTCCCTCAGTTCCTTCTTACTGCCAGTGACAGTGCTGGAAGTGTTTTCTTTACCCTTCTCCCCCCCACCCCCCTTCCCACTATCACATTGTGTAAATAGTTCTAGATAAGTAGTTTATTTGGTCCCTTAATGACTAGCAAATAGTATTGTACATAAGTTAGATAGTCCCCTCTAGGACTTACCTCAGGGACAAGGCATGCCCTGACCTGGGCTTCAAGCCTTGTAATTGCTGTAAAAAGCCTATGCAGATCAACTACCCTTATCAAAGTTGCTTGAAGTATTTGGGAGAAGCCCCTGTTAGTGATGTGTCACATCTGCAAGAGCTTCCAGCCAAGGACTAAAAAGTAGCGGGACATAAGCGCTCCTCGTGAAGTCGGCCCCCGAGATCAGACTCTGCAGCGAGCACAGCAGCATGGGTGCTAAGTGTGCCACTGGCCTCTTGGCACCAGTCCCAATCCCCGGTACCTGCTAAGAAGCAGGGGAAGCACACCAGAAGAGGGCATTCCCTGACATCCTGTATGGGAATGGGAAAGTCCAGAGAGCAGCGTAGGTCCATGCAGGGCAGCAAAACTCCGGAGCCTGGCCAGGCATCTGCATCACCAGCAAGGCTATCTAGTCTGTCTAGGGATCTAGCAGCCACCCCTTACGCTTATAGAAACTCTGTTTCAACTAAAAGTAATGGGGGAAAGTGACTTGTTAATGTTTCATCTAAAAAAATGAAGCTAGGGAGCATGTTAGTTCCAGTTTACCTAAATATTAAAAGTCCTAACTTCCTGTTGAATATTTAATTTTTATAATGTCAGAAAATATTCCTATTTTGCATCTCCCTTTCAAAACTAATACAGGTGACATCGCCTTTCGGTTTATCAATTATGTTCGTTCCCAGTGGGAGCACCAGATCAAACAGAAACTGAAATCCCATCAGAATTTATCATGGGAGGAAATCTCTAAGAGTTACCAGGAAGAGGAACTTAAATTGCCAGGAGGTTCCCAAGTGGTGGTCTGTGACATTAATAAGGAAATGCTAAAGGTTGGAAAGCAGAAAGCACAACATCTTGGCTACTCTGAAGGTAAGTCCTGCATTATATCACTTCTATAGTAGGTCTCTGAGTGATAGAAACTTAGGGTATGTCTACAGTACGGGATTATACCGATTTTACAGAAACCAGTTTTGTAAAACAGTTTGTATAAAGTCGAGTGGATGCGGCCACACTAAGCACATTAATTCAGCGGTGTGCGTCCATGTACCGAGCTGGTGTCGATTTCCAGAGCATTGCAGTGTGGGTAGCTATCCCATAGTTCCTACGGTCTCCCCTGCCCTTGGAATTCTGCGTTGAGATCCCAGTGCCTGATGGGGCAAAAAACATTGTCGCGGGTGGTTCTGGGTACAGCCTCACCCCTCCCTCCGTGAAAGCAGCAGACAACCTTTTCCTTTTTTCCTGGGTGAACTGTGCAAACACCATAGCACAGCAGGCATGGACCCTGCTGAGCTCAAGACAGCAATCATGGACATTGTAAACACCTCACGCATTCTCGTGGAGTCTGTGCTGAACCAGGACCTGCAAAACCAGGCGAGGAGGAGGCAGCTATGGCAGCACTGTGACGAGAGTGGTGGGGACATGGACACAGAATTCTCTCAAACTGCGGGCCCCTGCGCTTTGGAGATCCTGCTGGTAATGGGGCAGGTTCTAGCCATTGAACGCCGATTTTGGGCCCGGGAAACAAGCACAGACTGGTGAGACCGCATAGTTTTGCAGATTTGGGACGATTCCCAGTGGCTGTGAAACGTTCGCATGCATAAGGGCACTTTCATGGAACCTTGTGACTTGCTTTCCCCTGCCCTGAAACGCCACAATACCAAGAAGAGAGCAGCCCTCACAGCTGAGAAGCGAGTGGCAATAACCCTCTGGAAGCTTGCAATGCCAGACAGCTACCAGATGGACGTGGCATATAAACACTCGTGGTAATGATTTCGCAAAACCAGAACGACGCTACCAGTCAAGTCGGGAATTCGTTGAGTGGGAAAATCTACTGTGGGGCTGCTGTGATGCAAGTAGCAAAGCATCATTAGCTGCTGCTATGAAAGGTTGTGACTCTGGAAACGTGCAGTCACAGTGGATGGCTTTTGCATGCATGGAATTCCCTAACTGTGGTGGGGGATAGATGGACCCATATCTCCTGTCTTGGCACCGGAGCACCAGAGCACCGTACGTAACCGCAAAGGGTACTTTTCAGTGGTGCTGCAAGCACTGGTGGATCACAAGGGACGTTTCACCAACATTTACGTGGGATGGCCAGGAAGGGTCATGACGCTCGCGCCTTCAGGAACACTACTCTGTTTAACGGCTGCAGCAAGGGATTACTTCCAGACCAGAAAATAACAGTTGGGGATGTTGAAATGCCTGTAGTTACCTGGGGGACCCAGCCTACCCCTTGATGCCATGCTCATGAAGCCATAACACAGGCAGCCTGGACCAGTAGTCAAGAGCTGTTTAACTAACAGGCTGAGCAAGTGCAGAATGGTGTAGAATGTGCGATTTGCTGTTTAAAGGCGCGCTGGCGCACATTACTGACTCGTCAGACCTCAGCCAAACAATGTCCCCTTGTTATTGCTGCTGCTGTGTCTCCAACAATGCTGTGAGTATGTAAGGCGGGAGACTCTTATGAGGCGGGTGAGAGGCTGTGGCAAATCGACCTGCCGCTGATTATGCACAGTCACGACACCAGGGCGATTGGAAGAGCACACTACGAAGCAGTGCGCATCAGAGAGCTTTAAAACGAGTTTCATCATGGGCCAGGGTACGGTGTGACTGCTGTGTTTGTTTCCCTTGATGACCCCCCCTTGATTGACTCATTCCCTGATAACAACCACCTCCCCCTTAATTACAGCTTGCTTAAGGAATAAGTCACTATTGTTTAAATCAGTATTCCTTATTAATTCATTAATAAAGAGGGAGAGAAACTGACAAGGTATCCGGGTGTGGTTTGGGAGGATTAGGAGGGAAGAAAAGGCACAAAAAAATGTCAAAGTAATGACAGCCTTTTGGTGGGCTTCCACGGGTTGGAGTGGGCGGGTGACGAGAGCCTCCCCCTACGCGTTCTTACACGTCTGGGTGAGGGAGATGTGAAATGATGAGGGTGGTTTACAGGGCTGCAGTGGCACTCTGTGATCCTGCTACTGTTCCTGAAGTCCACCAGACGCCGGAGCATGTCAGTTTATGCACGCAGCACCGCCAGAGTTGCATCCCACCACCACTGATCTTCCTGCCGCACCTCTCATCTTGAGCGTCCTCCTGTCCTCACGTTCACTGGAATCTTTCCTTAATTTGATACCACGTCCTTCCCCTCATTCAGATGAGCTCTTTCATTGCGGGTCCTTCCATGTTTCCGAGAACATTTTGTCTTGCGTCTTTTTTTTCTGCTGCCTTATCTTGAGATAGCCTTCGGGATGGAAGTAGGGAGGCTTGAAAATTTGCAGCTGCATGAGGGAGGGGAAAAAGGAGAGAGTTATTAAAAGATACATTTACAGAACACAACACATTCACCTTACATACACATGTGATTTGACTACAAGGTCGCATTTGCATCTTAATATTGAGTGCTGTGGCTCTGTTATTAGAGATCTACAGACGCAGATCCGGGCAGCAAAATTCGGCTTGCATGCAGCATGGTAAGCCATTGTCTCTGCAGCTTTCATATATCCACGCCCTCCTTTACCAAATAGCAAGCAAAGCCCGTTCAGTGCTGCTCCTTTCCTGTTAACATGCAGCAGCAGAAACACCCCCTCCAATTCTCTGGAGATGATCGCTTTACCTCCTCTCCTACCACGTGGCTCTCAATATCATGGAAGATCCTGCTAACACCCCCCTCCCTTCCCACTGCGTGGCTGGTAGCAGGGAAGATCCCTGCTAGGCCAAACGTGAAAAGCTCAGCGCCATCATCGCCCCCTCCCCCTGCTTGGCTACCTGCAAGGAAGGATTTCTTTTAAGCAGCAGGCAAACAGCCCAGTAGAAATGGCCATCTCTGTCCCTTAATTAAATTCAGAATTTCAACCAGGTTACCATGAATAATTCCTCTCCTGAGGATAACACAGCGGATAAGAATGGATGTTGCTTCATGCCAGCAAACAACCGGGACATACGGGGCTAGGCTTTGTCATGCAATGATACCAGATTACTTGCTATGCATGGCGTGGTCAAGTGTCTACATGGAGGACGGAATAAGGCTGCCCTTGCCAGAAACTCTGCAAAGGCTTTGGAGTACCTCCAAGAGAGCTTCATGGAGATGTCCCTGGAGGATTTCTGCCCAGACATGTTAAAGACTTTCCAGTAATTGTATGGCCGCAAATGCATCCCAAGTCCTCAGGGAAATTAATCATTAAAAAACTCGTGCTTTTAAACCATGTTTTATATTTACAAGGTACACTCACCAGAGGTCCCTTCCATGGCTTCATTGTGTGGGATAGTGGCTTGGGAGAGCTGGAGTGTAATCATCAGGGTGAGAAAAAGCTCCTGGCTGTTGGGGAGAACGGAGTGCTGTGTGCTCTATGCAAGCTCATCGTCCTATTCCTCCTCGTATTCTTCCCCGTCGCAGAATCCTCAGCCATGGCTGAGATTACCACCCCACCTCGGAATCCACGGACAGGGGTGGGGTAGTGGTGGCGGACCCCCCGAGAATTGCAGGCAGCTCAGCGTAGAAGCAGCATGTTTTCGGCCCTGCCTCGGACCTTCCGTTTGCTTCTTTGTTTTTCTGGTAGCTTGTCTGAGCTCCTTAACTTTCACACGGCACTGTACTGAGTCCCTGGTGTGGCCTCTTGGTCATGATGGCCTTGGAAATTTTTTCAAATGTTTTTTCATTTCATCTTTTGGAATGGAGTTCTTGTTAGCACAGAATCCTCTCCCCATACAGTGATCAGATCCAGTACCTCCTTTGCGGTCCATGCTGGAGCTCTTTTTCGATTCTCAGGAGACTGCATTGTTACTGTGCTGGTGAGCTCTCCACGTTGCCCAAACTGGAAATGAAATTCAAAAGTTCGCGGGCATTTTTCCTGTCTACCTGCCCAGTGCATCCGAGTTCAGATTGCTTTTCAGAGCGGTCACAATGGTGCACCATGGGATACCGCCCAGGGGCCAATACCGTTGATTTGTGGCCACACTAACCCTAATCCGACATGCCAATACCGATTTCAGCGCTACTCCCTTCATCGGGGAGGAGTACAGAAACCAGTTTTAAGAGCCCTTTATATCGATATAAAGGGCCTTGTTGTGTGGACGGTTGCAGGGTTAAATCGGTTTAACTCTGCTAAAGTCGGTATAAACGCGTAGGGTAGACCAGGCCTGTGACAAAAAAAAAAAATCCTTATCTAGCGATAGTCCAAAATTCTACTTGCTTATTTGCCAGGAGCACTAACTGTTCTGATGGACAAATATCAGGTGTAGGTTCTTTATCCTCAACAGTAAGGAAAGAGTGGGTAAGTAAGATGATGTACATGAGCTGGGCAATTGTCATGACAATTCTGCAACTGTGAGTTATACCCCCTATAGAGGCACAGTGAGTCTTTTTAACACTTGTATCTCTTTGAAAATATGAGTCTGAGTATTAATCTGAAGCCAAGTGTTTGATTCTCCTTCAAAATCATCCAGTGAGCAAAATACTGCTCTGTTACACCAGTGCAATTCCACTGAGTTTAGTCAAGCTGCATAGGTACAAAATAGGATAGTTTGGCCTTAAAAATCTAACTACACCACAGATCTCATAAGCAATACTTTAAAAATCAAAGCAGCGAATAAAAATGTCATGAGCCCAAAGGAGGGGGGGAACTTATATAGAGATGATACCTCCAATAGAGAGTAGGTTATAGTGCTTTTGGAATCTGAGTCATATTTAAATATTTAGTTTGCAGGTCAATGGGGTAATTCAGTCAGTGATCTCTAGAAATCCTTTTGGGGACCACATTGGTCCTTTCAATCAGGATTAATTTAAGAAGTAAGTAATAAATTTGTGCTTGATGCACAGTATTCATAGAATAGTTGTTTCCCCTCTCCCACTTCAATTACAGAAACATTCCTTAAATAAGATTTACTATATGTATTTAAATGTGGTATATTTTATGTAAAACTTTGTTTTAAATTGGTTTTAAAACACTGTTTAATACCAGTCCTTGTTTCAAAGTAAACTGAAGATTTATGAACAGTAGCTGGAAAATACAGTCAGTCTCAACATTTGATGTACCTTTTGAAACTTTTAAAACTTGGTTGAAAACGTGAACAGAATTTCAGCTCCCTCATTTCCTCTTGATGAACTTTTGGGGGAGCAGTTACAATTTTTAGTCTTACATACCCCAAACCAATTACTACACCCAGCTCTCTCTGCATTCCTGATTACCTCATTGGTGCAAGTAGTGCATAGAGAAATAACTGTTGGGGAAACAGATCAATGTTTTTCAAGCAGAGAAAAAATTAGCAAGGTAAAAATATTTTTCCTCCCAGGCTTATTCAAAAGAATTGCACATATTGGTGAACACCAAAAGATAATTAATGTTTCTTCTTTTTTAAGCTGGAGAAGAAAATGTGCTCTATGTAGGTAAAATGATGTAAAGGAATCCTGTAGAGGGCTCGTTTTGTATTGTGTTGATGAAACACTGAATGACTTTAATAATGTCTGTGATTTCCTGCCCCACACCTCACCCTCGCCTTAGTAGTTGCTTTAGTAAGCTAATGATTTCTCATAGAAGTAACTTGGTCATCTAGGCTAGTGTGTGACTTAGAAACTAGATAAGATCATTTTGCTTTCAAATGCCTGTTCTCTAGTATCAGTTTCAGCTTCTTGATTTCTTCTCACTTACCCTGACTTCATGCCTTTTTCCAGAAGGGGGAGCTCAAAGGTCAAACACTGGCTTTCTGGCCTCTGGTTGTAGCCTGGGGGTCGGCAACCTTTCAGAAGTGGTGTGCCGAGTCTTCATTGATTCACTCTGATTAAGGTTTCATGTGCCAGTAATACATTTTAACGTTTTAGAAGGTCTCTTTCTATAAGCCTATAATATATAACTAAACTATAGTTGCATGTAAAGTAAATAAGGTTTTCAAAATGTTTAAGAAGCTTCATTTAAAATTAAATTAAAATGCAGAGCCTCCCAGAGTGGTGGCCAGGACCTGGGCAATGTGAGTGCCACTGAAAATCAGCTCGCGTGCCGCCTTCAGCACATGTGCCATAGGTTGCTTACCCCTGTGTCACCCATCATCTTCTTTGTTACTATAATAATCTTTTGTTACTCTCCAGTGCTGATAAATAGAGAGACAATAACCAATGTGTTCAAACAAAGAAATGTTGTTTTGGGGCAACTTTTTATGAAATGTCTGCATGTCATAAAATCCATGTAAAGCGTGGGAACTCCCATCCGTGGATGGAACAGGACATTTGCTCCTACCAGTATTAATCTATTTTTAAAAAATGTATATGACTCCAAGGTTATTTAATTCCACCCTATGATTCTTCCTTCTGTAGTCATATAGAATTCATGACCACAATTTACTTTCTGTCATGAAACTCATTCTGACATCAAAACAAATGCGTACATTTTCAGTGTTTTGTGGACTTTGTACAACTCATTGCAAAAACTATCCCCACGAGTGATTGTAATAGTGAGAATGTTGCGGAAGGGAATCCTTACACTAAAATATATAGGGGCAGCCAAATAGCTGTTGCTCTCTTCTGCCATGCTAAAGATGTAGGTTCCGTCTCATTCCCCCAATCTGAAGTACTGTGGGTACTGCATGCCTAGCTCCAGTGCGGAGGAGGAAGTCTTTGATTTAGGAACAAGTTTGTTGGCCTTCTTCCTTGTCTGATGGGGAATTGCCATGATGCAGGACCTTGAAGGGTAGCAGGAATAAACTTGAGGTGTCCTCCCTAACAAAAAGAAGAATCACAGTATGATTTAAAAATTATATATTAGGGCTGCTGATTAATCACAGTTAACTCACACAATTAACTCAAAAAAATTAATCGCGATTAATTGCAGTTTTAATCGCGCTGGTAAATAATAGAATTATATATTCTGGATGTTTTTCTACATTTTCAAATATAATGATTTCAATTAAAACACAGAATAGAAAGTGTGCAGTACTTACCTTACATTATTTTTATTACAAGTACTTGCACTGTAAAAATGATAAAAGAAATA
The DNA here is from genome assembly GCF_003597395.2 of Chelonoidis abingdonii. Taxonomy (NCBI): domain Eukaryota; kingdom Metazoa; phylum Chordata; order Testudines; family Testudinidae; genus Chelonoidis; species Chelonoidis abingdonii. The sequence continues at coordinate 22,944,076 of NC_133790.1, forward strand.
GCATTTTTCAGTTTACCTCATACAAGTACCATAGTGCAATCTCTCTATCCTGAAAGTGCAATTTACAAATGTAGATTTTTTTTTTTTTGTTACATAACTGAACTCAAAACAATGTAAAACTTTAGAACCTACAAGTTCACTATGTCCTACTTGTTCACCCAATCACTAAGAGAAACAAGTTTGTTTACATTCACGGGAGATAATGCTGCCCACTTCTTATTTACAAATGGCACCTGAAAGTGAGAACAAATGTTCGCATGGCACTTTTGTAGCCGGCACTGATGTGCCAGATGTGCCTAAACATTCGTGTGCCCTTTCATGCTTTGGCCACCATTCCAGATGACATGCTTCTGTCCTGATGACGCTCGTTAATTAAATTAATGACTGAACTCCTTGTGGGAGAAATGTATGTCTCCTGCTCTGTGTTTTACCTGCATTCTGCCATATATTTTATGTTAAAGCAGTCTTGGATGATGACCCAGCATATTGTTCGTTTTAAGAACAGTTTCACTGCAGATTTGACAAAATGCAAAAAAGGTACCAATGTGAGATTTCTAAAAATAGTTACAGCATTCGACCCAAGATTTAAGGATCAGGTTACAAAATCTGATTGGGATGGGGTGTTGGAGCATGCTTTTAGAAGTCTTAAAAGAGGAACACTCCAAAGCAGAAATTGCAGAATCTGAACCACCAGAAACGAAAATGAGCCTTCTGCTGGTGGCATCTGACTCAGATGATGAAAATGAACATGTGTCGGTCTACACTGCTATGGATCGTTATCGAGCAGAACCCATCATCAGCATGGACACATGTCCTCTGGAATGGTGGTTGAAGCATAAAGGGACATATGAATCTTTAGTGCATCTGACACATAAATATTTTGCAACGCTGGCTACAACAGTGCAATCCAAATGCCTATTCTCACTTATAGGTGACATTGTAAACAAGAAGCAGGCAGCATTATCTCCTGCAAATGTAAACAAACTTGTTTGTCTGAGCAATTGGCTGAACATGAAGTATGACTGAGTGGACTTGTTGGCTCTAAAGTTTTACACTGTTTTATTTTTAATGCAGTTATTTTTTATACATAACTCTACATTTGTAAGTTCAACTTTCATGATAAAAGGATTGCATTACAGTGCTTGTATTAGATGAATTGAGAAATAGTATTTCTTTTGTTTTTTTACAGTGCAAACACTTGTAATCAAAAAAATATAAAGTGAGCACTGTACATTTTGTATTGTGTTGTAATTGAAATCAATATATATGAAAATGTGAAAAACATCCAAAAATATTCATTAAAATAGTATTCTATTAATGTTTAACAGAGCAATTAATTGCGATTAATTTTTTTAATCACTTGACAGCCCAATTATATATGTATTACCTTTGCCAAAACAGAGTGAAGATCTAGTCTTTCTGAAAGTTTTCTGGGATGAGCAGCTCCTAGTATATATGTGAGTTTTTGTTGTTGTTGTTTTTTTTTTTTAAGGCTTGTCATGGGTGGTTGGGAATGCTGAAGAGCTGCCCTTCAATGACAACAAGTTTGATGTTTACACAATTGCTTTTGGAATACGGAATGTAACTCATATTGACCAGGTAAGCACGGGCAACATGTCTTGGGATATACAGTTCTCCTGGGCTTTCTGGGCACCAAGAAAAGAAGAAACACTCCTGTATGAGGGAACCTCTGTTTCAATTTCTCACGTGTAAAAGAAACTGGGACATAGCCCTACAGTTTGGTTGAATGAAAAGAAATTGAGGTTAATAAATATCCTGCCCTTCTAGGGGCATCATAGGGTTCAGATTTTTACCATGGAGATAAGCATGGTATAAATACTTGCATACATTTTTCTGGGAAGCTCTGAGTAGTCCTTTCTTCAAAATTAGAAAATATTTGTAAGCACTCTAGCAAGTAATGTCACCGATTTCAATTGGGACCTGGTATTTTGAGATTGGTTATAACTGTTCTGAGAGGATATTTTTGATCAAACTGGTAATTGCATGTAATATTCCATGTGCTGAGATGTGCTTTGAATCCCTTAAAGTATAATTACGTGTTTACACAACCGATGAAAGACTTTCTGCATGTCCGCTTCTTTTTGCTTTGGTTTTGTAGTGTTATCTCCTATCTTCAGGAAGAAGGTGGATGTAGCTTGAAATCTTATTGTGAATCTTTGGATATTTGCTAGTAGGCTGCAATACCTAATGTTTAATACCATCCTAAAGTAGGCCAATCTCACCGAAAGCAACAGATATGATTTAAAAATATAATAGTACAGCCATATTGAGCTTCTCTGACCTGAGTGGGTTGAGTTTAGCCAGACAGAAAGGGACTTATGTGAAAATGTTACCCAATTTAAAGCATACATACAGTTTTAGGCCCAAAATGGATAGGTGGGTGGTATTATTGTCCAAGTCTAAATATTTTATTTTCCCTATGAAAATCCCAGGACACTTTGGTGACTTTAACCAGAACAGTCTTTCTTCTGCTTAGACTGTACCCAACCCAAGGAGGTGGAGCATCCATGTTTCACATCCTCATGAGATTATAATAGGGAGGGTGCTTTCCTACAGTGTGTTCATCCACTTTTGATCTCTCTCAGGCACTACAGGAGGCATATCGTGTGCTGAAACCAGGAGGGAGATTTCTGTGTCTGGAATTTAGTCAAGTCAACAACCCCCTTATTTCCAGGTTGGAATATGTCAATTTTTTTTTCTCTCATGAGGGTTTTTCTTGAGCTGGGACAAAAACGTGTGGAAGAATCCTAAGCCCTTGAAACACTATCGCACACTTAAACCCAAACTCGGTAGAAATCCACAGCAAAGGTGATATACAGAGACTAACTAATTCCTCTTTAGGAAAAAGTTAGTCCTAAGTGGTTTTATTTTGGTGTCTGCATGTTAATCTGCAATTCGTCTCTTTGGACAGGCTCTATGACTTGTACAGTTTCCAGGTTATCCCTGTTCTGGGTGAGATTATTGCTGGAGATTGGAAATCCTACCAGTACCTTGTGGAAAGCATCCGATGTTTTCCAGCCCAGGTAACAAAGTGCTCTACTTGAACATTTAGTGTAGATTGTCACCATGGGGTCAGCTGGGTTATGGGTAAAGAGACTAGGCCTTTAAGAAGGCATATGCTAGTTTACTTCTGCTAATTTCATAGTTACCTCTTCCCCCACACAAAATGACTGACAGGGATATGAGAGAGGTCTACACAATCATGAATGGTGTGGAGAAAGTAAATCAGGAAGTGTTGTTTGCCCCTTCACATAATACAAGAACCAGGGATCACTCAACAAAATTAATAGGCAGGAGGTTTAAAACAAACATAAGAAAGTACTTCATACAACGCAGTCCACCTTTGGAACTCATTGCCAGGGATGTTGTAAAGACCAAAATTATTACTGGGTTAAAAAAAAAATTAGCCTCCATAAGCTTATGTCCAGCAATAACTATTAGCTAAGATGGTTAGGTATGCGACCCTATGCTCTAGGTGTCCCTGGCCAGAAGCTGGGCCTGGATCACCCAGTAATTGCTGTGTTCTGTTCATTCCTTCCAAAGCACCTAGCCCCAGCCCTTGTCAGAAGACAAGATACTGGGCTAGATGGAGCATTGGTCTGACCTACTGTGGCTATTCTTATGTTCTTTATTACTATATTTCAGGATGAGTTCAAGGGAATGGTTGAAGATGCAGGTTTTCTGAAAGTGGAATATCGAAATCTATCATCAGGCATTGTAGCCATTCACTCAGGTTTCAAACTGTGACCCTCCTACTTTGCAAAGCTCTTGAAGGATAAAGGGTATTTCCCCTGAAGAAGCTAAAACCTATGCAACTCCAAAAACTTCACTGCCAAGATTGACTGAGGGGAGGGGAAGACTTGGTCCCTCTGCAGAATCTAAAGCTTCAGATTTTGGGTTTATGAAAAGTTGAAATTATGTTCTTACAGCCAGGTCAGAACCTGGAATCCCTCTGCCAATTAGGTATTGTAAGTATGGGTCAAGTGATTTCTTGATGCCTAGTATGTGCTCACTCTCAACTGATTACCACTTTCTGCAAACCTCACAGTGACTTTTGTATTGGACTTCTTTAGTATATATTTTCTAAAGTACAGTGTGAGGATATGGCAAAAGTTACACTTAAGACTTATCTAAGCTTGACAGCATATATTCCATACAGTAATAGAACTGCTTGAAGGTAGACATGGACCAACTGGCCTTCAAACAAGATATCACCTTATATTGTATTGGAGTAATTAATGACTCTAGTTCAAGGTGGGCATGGAAATGTGAGCAACACCTAAAATTACAAATGTGTGAGACACATAGGGTTTTTATGTATTTATTTTAAAGATCATATTAAATTTTATGTATCAATCTTTCACCTGTGTGGTAAATCTCACTGATTTCTGACGACTTGTCTGCAGAAGTAGTAAGTTATTGTTAATGTATTTCCTCAGTGATGGGGATAAAGTTTTGAAGGAATCTGTTCACTGTCCTCACTTTAACTATACTGTCATGACAGTGCTATAATTGTGAAACACACTACCCATCACCTTATACCATGTCTTTGAAGAAATTTTCCACTAGTTTACCTCTGTATCTTGTTAAGACTGACAAGTTACCCAGATCCAAGGAAACATCTGCAGTAATGAATGTGGAAAAACTAGAAATATTGTATTAAAAATCTTATCCTGTCTTTACTTACCCTTTATTTGAGCTGCATTCTGGTAGTTTGTTTACTGAAGTTTAAAGTGTGTAGTTTAATTCAGTTCTTACTAGCTTCCTGGAGGTTTAGTAATCTGTAACTTGTGTTTCTATACCAGAATGAGAGTGTAGGACTGAAATGTGGTAAGTACCCGAGGGAAAAGATAGCCACAGAGTTGTCTAGCCCAGAATGCATAGTTGGTAGAAACAAATCATAAGCAGGCTTGATACATAACAGAAGTTATTGTAATCTGCTAGTAACTTGCAAAATGGTAATCAATATAGATATTTTATACTACTATTAAAGGAGCTTGGATGCAATGTGACTTCATATGCCCTTAGATAAATCACATTAATCAGCTCTTGGTGCATCATCTATTGTAGGACTATCACCTAATTCACTAGGTTAAGTGGTTCCTGCTATAGCAGGACACTTGTCCTGAGTTCTAAATGATTAGGTTATTGTCTGTCAAACTACCTCAACTGGAATCTAGATCAGATCAGGTAAGGAGAGATTCTACTCTTCTACCTCAAAAAAAAATTCTCAATTGAGTATTAATTGTTCTACAGTTATGAATCTTGCTTAAGTGTTAAACATGGAAGCATAACGTAATTGAACATTATTTCTATACTAATGAAGAGCATCATAAAGCCTCATGCATATTGAATAGCTATTGTACTATCATCCTTCACAGTACAATTATTGCAGTGCTACTTCTAATGAGGAGGCTTTTAAAACAAAAGCACTACCCTATCTCCCCTTTTACCTTACCTTTTCCTGCCTTGGTACCTGATAAGGCTGGCATAGCTTCTCCAAAAGCTGCTGTAACTTTCAAGTGTAGAGCAGCAGAAACATGATGGCTAAGGATTCTTGGTACTGAAGATGGTGAACATCCATAAGTTTTGCAAGCTGGGGCTTTACCGTCAGCATTTGAAAGGATATAGTTCCCAGCTCAAAGTTAGTGCCAGCCCTAGGAAAGTGCTTGAACATTAAGAACTACTTGTGCTCCTCACATCCTTAGAACTGGTCCTGCTTACTGAGATTATAGCAGTCTCTGCCAGCACAACCCTAAAGGATCTATGTAGTATCTAGCGTCATGGAATCTCTGTCAGAGACTTTTTGTAAGTGACATAGAAATGGATTAAGACTCACTGTTTTACTATTGGACAATATTACAAATATGTTCTATAAAATAGAGAAGGCAAGTGTACAGCCACTTACAGCCTTGGACCAGAACAACATGGAGATATTGCCTGTTGATAAATGCTTTAAGTGAGTGAATAAGAAAAATATGAACTTCAGATGGAGAAAAATGTAGGCTAGCCTTACAGGAATTACAGCTCCAACTTAACTTTAGTAAAGGCAGTTGTACTTGTCTATGCCAGCAGTGAACTTTTCTATACTAACAGCTTTAGATCACGTTTTGGGTTAGAGAAAATTCACTTACTTTATGAAATACTTCACCTGTTTTCATGGAGCTTAGTACAAATTTAGAGCTTAGTACAAGAATCAATATAGGGCTCAGTCGGAGAGATGGCTATAAAACTATTAGAATAAACTCTTAAAGGTTGAGTATATCCAACAGTTTTATTAAAAAGGGAAGCAGGTTTTTGGAAAGAAAATAAATACAAGGAAGACTTTTTTGCTATTTTTTATAGCAACAATGAAAACAAACTGGTACAGAGCAGTCCCTGTCCATTACCACCACAACAAAAGGCTTGAAGAGCAAAGTGTGTTCCCCAGGGAAGGCTTAAGATTTCAGTCTCTATTTGGAGTTAGTGTGCAGTCCTGGAACCGGATGCAAGTTTGAATAGCACAGTCTGTGCTCTAACCAGATTTGAAGAGAAGAATAGCAACTTGGCCTAGGTAGAAATAGATGAAGTGCTTAGTCTCATGAGTCACATAGCTGCCAAAGTTCCTTCCCACAATGCAGTGCCAAGTGGGGTTGTATTTCTTGTCAAACTCCTGGAAGAAAAAAACAAAACAAAATGCACAATATTACCACAGCAGAACTACCTTTTAGGCACACAAAAGTTGCAGATTTTTTGAACTGCTGTATTCTCACCTACATCTTTATATTAAATGTTCAAACACTGAGGTGTGTGGCAGGGTAAGAACAGCATATCCTTTGCTCTGCATTAAGACCACAGCTTTGATAATAAGGGAGAGGTGGAATCGCTGACTTACCTTTATTGCCCAATTGCTGGTTATTATATCATGAGACAGCAGAAGTCACTGTCTTACTAGGTAACTGCAGGAGTACAGATAGTATTTTACTGCTGTGATAGTTTATACCCTTAGTCACCCCTTTCATAAGGCTATTAAGTTTTGTACAAAGCATATTATGTAAGGCAAAGTTCGACAACCTTTCAGAAGTGGTGTGCCAAGTCTTCATTTATTCACTCTAATTTAAGGTTTTGTGTGCCAGTAATACAGTTGAAGGCCTCTTTCTATAAGTCTATAATATATAACTAAACTATTGTTGTATGTAAAGTAAATAAGCTTCTTAAACATTTTAAAAACCTTCGTTTAAAGTTAAATTAAAATGCAGAGTCCCCTGGACCAGTGGCCAAGACCTGGGCACTGTGAGTGCCACTGAAAAAAAAAATCAGCTCATGTGCTGCCTTCAGCACACACGCCATAGGTTGCCTACACCGATGTATAATCAGGAAATCATGAGTTTTCAAATTATTGTCCTGGTAAAAGGTGTGGCAAGACTGTAAAAGAAAATTTCACCATACGATATTACCAAAGACATGTTCTGGAAGGCAGTCACAAACAAGTTCTCCAGAGATAAAAGGCTAGCCAATGCCGCAGCTAGGTGTCAACTAGCTCAAACAGATCACCAACCTGATTAAGTGGCCACTCTTCTGTGTGCTGGGGGGAATATATTTTGATAAGGTAGTAGTAGGTGGCCAGAAACCTTACATCAGCTGGAGATACTTGCAGAAGAGAAAGGACTGTAAGAAGGCAGACATCCCAAATCATCACTCTCTACCCACAGCATCAACCCCTGAAGATGAAAGGAAGCACCACTGGACTGGGGGCTGAAAATCCTGACAAAGAGGTTCAGCCAGGAAGACTGCTGGAACTTGTGGTGGGAGACCTTTGCTTTGTATTCACTTAGCTTAAGTTAGGTGTAGTTGTGTTTTACCTTTTATTTCCATGTAACCAATCCTGACTCGTACTTGTCACTTAATCTATTTTTCCTAAACCAGTGGGTTTGGATTAAAGTATTTGGGAAACTCCATTTGGGATAACAAGATTTGTGCATATCATTTTCTATTAATAAATGACAGACTTGATACAAGTTTTTTTCCATCCAAGAGGGTGCTGGGCAGTATGACACACATTTCTGGGGGAAAGTCTGGGTCTGGGAGTTGGCTGGTGTTGTCCTGCAGTGTAGTTCATGAATGGCTGCCTATAGCACTCATACAGTATGGCTGGGAGTGATTTACATGCTGGAAGCTGATAGAGAGCAGATCAGGAGTGGTTGCTCTCACAGCGAAGCAGCATCTACAAAAGGCACCCCAGGTTAGGGAATTGAGGGGACAGAGCTGTCCATCAGTCCAGACTGTACCCTGGTTAATGTTACAGCTGCCCACCTGCCACATCTTGCAGAAATCAAGCCAGTTTACTAGGTGTAAGCATTCTCTCTTTGCATCCAAGAATCTACCAAGTCCTAATAGATCCTTAGCATAATAGCTTTCAAGCTATGGTTTCTCAATCAGCAATAGGGCAAAGCCCTTGCTAGTGATCTGCAAAAAGAATTTTCAAAGTCAAGCAGTAGAGGGAATGCATATGGAGAAGGAGGAGTGACACAGGATCTCACAAACAGGCACACACAATGAAAGTGCAGAGTGCTTAGGAGGCATTCCAGTGAATCCATTGTGCTAGTTTGCATCATCCTAGTTCATAAGATCAGAAATGAAGATAGTGAGTTGATCCACAGAGGGGAAGATCAGACCATAATAAGCCCTAATACTCTATTCTTAAAAGAAAAGAACTCACTTCATTTAATAGACCAGATTTATTCACAAATCAGTAGTATTTTACAGTTAGACACTTTAGTCTGACTCCAAGTTTTGCTTGCCAATGTGATGACCAGAGTCAGACTTGTTAAAAAGTGCTTTATACAAATCTATGCCCAGCAGTTATGAAATTTAGAGCTTTGGGACAAGCAAAGGTATCCAGCTGTTTTGTATCTGATTATTATATTAAGCCTCTTGGCTAATTGTTTCTATTTCCATGTGTCTGTCATCACATCCCCTCCCTCTCCACAGCCATTGGGAAGTTATACTGAAGTTTGACAATGAGATATAGAATTGTTTTGTAGTAAATTAAACTGATGTTTCTGCTTCAGTGATTTTTAAGTGGTGCATTCTCTAAAGGGAAGAAAATCTGTACTTGTTTCTACATCTCAAGCAGAAGTGGGGGTTTTTTTAAATAAGTTTGCTATTCTCACTGGAAATTGCTAGCAATAAGGAACTCAAAAAACAGTTAAGGAGAGCACTTGGGTGACTTAGGTTTTATACTCTGTCAACGACTGCTGTTTATAAGTCTATTCCACTCAATGTAGTCTCAGTCTCAATTCAGTTCAACCTTCCCACTCTTATGGCAAGCCAGCATCTTCCATTAGCACTGCCAATTCAGCAAACTTCAGAAGTACGAAAAACAGTAAACTACAGTTTCCTCTCCCAACTGAGCCCAGTTGGCAACATCCACCTGCAGCTTCTCCCAACAGCTCCCCTGCTGTTAGAACAAGTATATGGCTAGGATATGAAAAAAACCAAATGAAAGAAAAAGAACAGTTACCAAACCCAGGAACAGTTATGTGTGACACAGGTCTTCAGAAGAGTTATACAACATAAAATTACTTGGCAAATGAAGGCCTTTGTATACAACTTCAGTTGAGCTGAGCACTTAGTAAAGCTCTTTTCTTCTAGAGTTCTTCTGGCAGTACTCCTGTCATACTAGGTTCTAAAACATGCATATCCAGCAACAGAGGGAAAAGGCTATTACAACAGGGATTTACCTTCTTTATATGAGCTGCAATATCCTTCTCAATGTTGTATTTCTCCAGGGCCTGAGTGGCACACTCCACTGAATCTTGCTGCATCTCTTCAGACATATCCGCATTCTTGATCACAGCCTTTCGATCACACATGGTTACCTAGGGAGCATACACGCACACACAAAATAATTTGACATGGCAGTAGAAGCATCCACCACCCAAAACTCCCACAGTCAGTCTGTTTAATAGGCTTGGTCTTGTACAATGCATGGTTTTTATGGTCACTATCTAGTAGCTTAAGAACATTGGCCCAGCCTTAATGCAAAACACATCTCCTCAAAGCATGCAGACATCAGCTCTACAGCCAGTGACATACGTTATACAGACAGTGAAGTAAATTGGATGTAATTTTTCAGCTGTAGTACTACTTTCCTCCCTCTGTTTCAGCTGAAGTAACTGGTTTGAAAGCATAGTTAGGAGCATTTTCAGTTTCACTGATCATGATCTCTTTCCCAAGGGAGAATCTGTAGAATCACTTTTTGGCTTTTCAGCTAAACTAAAGCTTATCAGTTTAAACTGATAGTCTATAGAGCCCAGTGGGTCTCAAACTTTTGTACTGGGGACACCTTTTACATAGCAAGCCTCTGAACACAACCACCCATGTAAATTAAAAATACTTTTATATATTTAACACAATTATAAATACTGTAGGCAAAGCGGGGTTTGGGGTGGAAGCTGACAACTCGTGACTCCCATGTAATAACCTCGTGACCCCCGAGGGGTCCCAACCTCCTGTTTGAGAACCCCTGGTATAGTCAGTACCGTGGTGAGGTGGACTCCTCCTAGTAGCCCTTAGTCATAATTTGAGTGCAAATAGAGACCCTGAGCAGTTTAAAATACTATATACATTTTCAGGAAATTAAATTCAGAGCTTGGAATACTTTGTGAAGAGAGAGATGCTAGAAAATTCTATGTAATTTCCCTGGCACAGACAAGCTATCGCGTAGCATTCCCAGATATGCTGGCTCTTTGGGAGTGTCCATTGACAGTCCTGCCATGCGTCCTCGTTCTCATTTTCCAGACACATCTTAGTATTGGGGGGCGAGGGGGGTTAAAGCACCGAAGAAGCCACAATACTTCCATCGGCATCCCCTCTTCCCCAATCGGTGGTCTTCTCCCCACGCCCACCCAACCAGGGCACCCCCCCCCGTCACCCTCCCCTACTCCCACCGCCCCGCTAGTTCCCCCCCGTCCACCTTCCACCTCCCCCCAGCCATGGGCACACCCCCCCTTCACCTTCCATGCCCACCCCCCCCGTACCCTCGCCCAATTAGTACTTCCACTGCCCACCCCCTTCTACACACAGAATCACAGCAGCCTCCCGCCCGCCAGGGCTCACAAGAACCCACGCCCCCTGGGCACCCTCCTCTTATCCGCTCCTTCTCCCTCCGCCGGCGGGATGACCAGACGCCTCTGCCTTCTCCCAGCGCCCTGTGACCGGCTCGAGGGTCCTGCGCCGGTCGAGAACTCACCGTGTGCTGGGCGGCTCCGAGCGCGGAGTGAAGGGATGGGGCGGGCAGGCACCTCTTCAACCAGCACTCACTCAGCCAGCTCTCCGATGTGACTGAAGGCGCGCGGCGCCACCCCCGTAGCCTAATACTTTTAGCCACGCCCCTCTGACTAAGACACGCCCGCGTGCACCAATCATTGGCCTATGCAACAATCTCAGGGGCACGTCATTGGCCGACAGCTACCGCTTACCACAGCTTCTTACTATTGCGTTTTGTTTCAGCCCGGCATGCATCGCGCTGGCGTCTGTTCCCATAGCGACAGGATGTGTGGTGCCCGGGCGCAAGCCCGGGAGTGAGGAGCCTCCGGAACCACCAGGGCTCAAGGATCCCTCCCGTAACGTCTCATCCGATAAAAGGATGGGGGACTCCCACCCAGGAGCAGCGATGAGGGCGGCTGTCATCGACGGGGCTATGGAGACTGTTGCTGAGGACAGGATTCCCCCGCACCCCGTTCTCAGAAGCATGGAGAGGCCTAGGCTCAAATCTCCACAGAGATACAAAGGCCCAGGAATACAGAAGCCTCCTCCGGAGACTGGCATGTGGCACTCCATCGCCCCAGGAACAGGCATCCAGGGTTGTGGCCCCTTCCTTGGAGAAAAGGTGCCACTGATCAAGGGTGGTATTTATATTTAGGAGCACCTAGAGACCCCATCTGAAACTGGGCACAGGCAAAGTGAGAAAGAGCCCCTGGTCCAAAGAGCTTAGAAACTAAGTAGATAAGATATACAAAGAGCGGGAATGGAAACAGATGCTGCAGGGACTTCATCATCTTGTGCAGTTGTGGGGGGAATCAGATCTCTCTCTTTTGGGCAGATCCAACAGTGTTCAGGGACCAGTTACCTTCCTCCAGAAGTCACTAGAGAATGAGAACTGAATTTGCAGCAGGAGTGAAGCTCAATAGGTAGTAGACAAGCATAGACCATGGAATGCTTTTAAGCTTTGCCTCATTCTCTGATCTGAAGGTGGTTAATGGCATCTGCTGAAATCTCTCTGGGAGCTTAAAGAATGAGAAAATACCCAGAACCGAATGTGAGGAATTTTTGTGATATTTTTATGAAAAACTATGTGTGACTCAGTTTCTCAACCCATTTTGTATTGTTACCCACTGGATATGAGCCAATTAATTTATTTCTTGGAACAGGAATCTGGGTAAGATTCATGTACAGTTGGCATATCTGGGTTGGTATGAATTCATTAGCATACCACATATATATTAAGTTGCCTTGGAGATACAATGGAAGACCAAGGACCAGATATTAATTTTTAATACCTGTCAGTCAAGTTCACTTAGAACATATGAAAACAGCCTGACTGCAGCTTGAAACAAATGCAGGAGATAAAAGCAGAAAGAGGCATTATGATTAGTTTGACCTTGGACATACTATAGGACAAAGAAACCCATCCAGTAATCTCTGCATCAAGACCATAACATCTGTTTGAACTATAGCATATCTTTTTAGAAAGGTATCCAATCCTTCTAGGAAAAGACTTCAAGGAAAAGACTCCAAGGAAAAGACTTCAAGCTATGGAGAATCCATCATATCCCTCAGTAAGTTGTTCCAATGGTTAATTACCCTCAGTGCTACCTATTTGCACTTTATTTCTAATCTCAATTTGTCTAATTTCATCTTCCAACCATTTAATCTCATGCATTTTTGTGATAAAGAGCCATCTACTGTCAGAAATATTTTCCCCAAGTCAGTATTTGTAGCTTGTGACCAAGTCACCTCTTAACCTTCTCTTTGGTAAACAAAATAGATCAAGCTGAAGTCTATCACTATAAGGTGTGTTTTCCAGACCTCAAATAATTGCAGCTCTTTTCCCTACCCTTTGCAATTTTTCAACACATTTTTTTACATGTGCGTACCAGACTTGGACTCAGTATTCCAGTAATGGTCTCACTAAAGCTGTGTACAGATATAATACTATCTTCCAAGGCCATGGCTACACTTGCAGATGTAGAGCACTTTGAGTTAAATCAGCCTTCTGAGAGCGCACCAGGGAAAGTGCGCCAGTCTGTCCACACTGACAGCAGCAAGCACACTGGCATGGCACATTCGCAGCACTTGAAGTGATATTTGGAGCGGTGCATTATGGGCAGCTATCCCACAGAGCACCTCTTCCCATTCTGGTGCTGTGGCTTGTGGGAAGAAGGCATGGGGTGTAGGGCATTCTGGATCCTGTCCCAACGCCCTATGATGCATTGCTTCACATCCCAGCAATCCCTGTGTTTCTGTCTACATTTGGCACCGTCTTTCAACGGTTTCTGTGCAGAGCACGCTTTGTCTTCCCTTTCAGTCTGTGGGAATGGAGCCTGAACTGCTGCGGAACATGCTGACGAGTCTCACAGCACGTCTTGTCTGGCAGTTGAGTTACTGCTTAAAATCCAAAGTGACAGTCTTCTTTGCTTGTACGCAGCCTCTGCCTGAGTCTTCTCGGTCTGTCGGACGGTGATAAGAATGACAGCTGAGCTCTCAAGGTTGCACCTATACAGGGAAAATGCAACACTTAACAGAAGCAGCATTCTTCTACACACCAGACAGAGCAGTGATTCCCCTGTACTTAAGGAGGGCAATCACAAAAAACATACTTTGCCTGTCCCAAAGTGAGTACACGTAACCCATGGGAGCCCCAGAAATGGTGAGTAAGCACAGGGTCCATGGGGACTGATTGTTTCATGACTGTTCTGTCCTCTGGGTTTCTGTGTCTTGGGGAGAGCCAACAGCTGCAGGGGGCACCTACACTGAATAGTGTCCCAACATTCTCCACAGGAGTTCATCCTGGAAGATATCTCGCTCCTGAGGGTGACCAGGGAAGCAAGGGAGGGTCTTCTCCTACAATGCAGTTTCTACCCTGGCCCATACGCAGCTTGCCTATGTGCAGCAGTGGTTCCCCATCCTCGCCCAAAGAGCCCGTACCTAAAAACTTCCTTCCTGAAAAGAAAGCCACTTACTAGGAACCTCCTCTGTTGTTTGTCCTTCCCCAAGCACCGGATGCCGCGACTGGTTGCCCTCCTTCTGGCTCGAGAAGAGCTCCTGGCTGCAGGCATCTGGGGATTCCAGGGTGTCTCCCCGCAATCTAAGCACCATTGTTCGTGCTTTTCTCCTCCTCCTCCCCTCCCTTGCTGTGCTGGGCTCGGAAGTATCCATGGTGGTCGTTGCAGTGGAGGTGGGATCACCCCCAGGTATTGCATCCAGCTTTTTATAGAATTTGCAGGTTGCGGGGGCAGCACTGGAGCGGCTGTTAGCCTCACGGGCTTTGTGTTAGGCATTCCGCAGCTCCTTTACTTTAACCCGACACTGCACCGCATCCCGGTCATGGCCCCTGTCCATCATGGCCCTTGATATGTGCCCTAAGGTATCGTAATTCCTACAGCTGGAGCGCAGCTGGGATTGCACAGATTCCTCCCAACAAACACTGATGAGGTCCAGCACCTTGCCCAAAGGTGAAAGTAGGCCAGTACGGAGGACCAGTAAGAAAAGGAGACTGGCTGAGGGAGGGAGAAACCTGCCCCCTGCATAAGAATAGTTTAAACTCAGCTGTTCCCTAAGTGGTTCAGCCCTCCAGGTTAGGAGAGGTTTCTGGCATCCTTGTTAATTTCACTCACAATAGCTGGGGGGAGAGGGAAGGCTGTGTTTGACCATGGCAGGGGCAGTCCTTGTCTGCCCCCAGGATGAGGGGATCTTGTCTCCAATACTAATATACACAACAAATACAAGCATTTGGCTGCACAGCTTAAATCCAGAGCTAAGAAAAGCAGGTGGAAGGGGAAAACTCACTGTCACATTGGTTTCTTATCTCCTCCCTCCCCCTCCTCCAGCCAGGCTGCAGACAAGGCTCTGCATTCCTCCCCCTGCCCCCCCAGCAGGAGTTCTCTTCTAGGCTCTAGCTTGCAGTAGGGACACTGGCTGAGATGCCTGCTGCTGCTTCTGCCTGCATAAGAACAGTTTAAATTCAGCTGTTCCCTGCACAGTTCAGCCCCCAGGATTAGAAGCCGTTTCTGGCATCCTTGTTAATTTCACTCCCAGTTGTTGTTGGGGCGGGAAGGGTGTGTGTGACCATGGCAGGGGCAGTTCTTTTCTGCCCCCAGGATGAGGGGATCTCCTATGCACAAAAAAACGCAATCAAAATCAGGAATCATTTCCAAGTTCAAATCTATCCCATTCCCTCCCCCAGCAGAGGATCATGGTTGTGATGTCCAAACTGCTTGCAGATCCTCTTTGAAATGTTACTGAACTGCACAGGGAACAGCTGAGTTTAAACTGTTCTTATGCAGGAGGCAGACTTCTCCCTCCGTCGGCCAGTCTCCCTGCTCCCTGCTGCAAGCTGCAAGCTAGAGGGAAGCTCCTGCAGCTGCTGCTCAGTGCCAGGCAGGGAGAAACCGTGAAGCCTAGAGTCCACAGCCTGGCTGGAGGAGGAGGGAAGACACAGAGAAAAATGTGACAGTGAGTTTTCACTTTTTCAGGCTTATTCCAGTGGTAAAGTTTTATTACAGACAGTACTGGTATTAGTAATAGTAGTTTTATTTTCTCTATCTATGTCATGCAATGGGAGGGATCCATGAAGTGTGTAGCAGAGGTGGGTTGCTTGCGATTGGACCATATGGGTAAGAAATGTAAATTACTTTCACCCCTCCCCAAACTCCAGGGCTCCCAGCCACCTCTGCAGCTGGTATCTACAGGGGTGATTTAAAGGGCCCGGCTCCTAGCTTCAGCTGAATCCCCAAGCCCTTTAAATCCTGATTTAAAAGCCCTGGGTTTTAAAGGCCCCACCTATTCCAATAGAGGCCAGTCCTCTTCTGGTTGAGGCCCCTCCCCCTCCACAGGACTCTGGAGTACTGGCAAGTCCTTTAAGTTACTTTCACCCCTGACCTCGCCATTGTTCCATGCTGGAGATCACCTGGCACGTGGAGGCATGGCCACCTGGAAAGATGCGCTATAGCACTCCACGCGTGGCTGAGCAAACAGGAAGGGGATTTTCAAAATTCTCAGGGAATTTAAGAGGCGGGACTGACGCTTGGTCACCTGAGGACAGGGCAGCAGAGTTCAAAAGTGATGACCAGAGTGGCTAGAACAGGCATTGTAGGACACTTCCGGAGGCCAATCAGAGCGCATTAGGTGTCCATGCTGGCGCCATGGTGCTCCAGCGAGAGCACAACAAGCGTTATTCCTCTTGGGGAGGTCGAGTACCAGGAGTGCTCCAGCCGCGGAGTCAGAGCGCTCTAAGTGCCTTGCCAGTGTGAACGGGGAGTGAGGTAGAGTGCTCTTGGCAGCTTTATTGCGCTATAACACACAAGTGTAGCCAAGGCCTGAGTCATATTTGATCTTGTCTTGATTATACATCCAAAGGTACCATTTGCCCTCTGAGCCACAGCATCACTCTGGGAGCTCATGTTCAGCTGGTTATCTACCATGACTCCTAAGCCCTTTCCATTGTCACTGCAGTCTAGGATACAGTTCTCCATTCTGCAATTGTGACCTCCATTTTTTGTTCCTAGATGTATGACCTTGTATTAGATTTTATTAAAATGCATGTTGTTCAAATTAACTCACCTTGCCAAGAAATGTAAATCAACCTATATAAGTGACCTTTCTGTTTCATTATTTACCACTGCACCAATTTGTCTGTCATCCTTAACTTTCACCAGAAATTATTTTATGTATTCTTCTAAATTATTGATAAAGACATTGAATATCTTTGGGGATAGAACAAATTACTCCAGGACCCCACTAGAAATACTCACACTGGATTAAAATTCTTAATTTACAATTGCTTTTTTCCAATCTTCATATTAATCAATTTTAACCCTTTTAATATGGGCTACCTTGATTTTGTATAGTGCTATTTTTTTTATTAGAATGTCATACAGAACTAAGTCAAAGGCCTTATAGAAGCGAGCAGTTATCTTTATCAACTAAATTTGTAATCTACATTAAAATTATAACAGGTTTGTTTGACAAAGGACTATTTTAAATAAAAATTCTATGTCCTTTAATTCTTTACTGATTGGGTCCCAAATCAGCCTTTCCATGATTTTGCCTGGGATTGATGTCAGCCTATTACCTGGGTCAACATGTTAACCCCTGTTAAATACTGAGATTACTTTAACTTTTTTTCTAGTCCTTTGGAACTTCAGTGTCTCAAGATTTGTTAAAAATCAACAACAGTGTTTCAGAATGCTCCTTGGTCAATTCTTTAATAGTCTTGGGTGCAAGTTATCTGGTCAAGCAGACATAAAAATATTTAACTGTAATAGTTGCTGTTTAACATCCTCCCTATTTACTGATAGAATAGAAAATATTTAACATTAGAAGATATTAATACATCATCCTGCTTTTTTCTAAATACAGAACAGAAATATTTATCGAATACTCATGGCTTTTCTATATCATAATTGTCACTTCTACCATGTATCAGAGGGGTAGCCGTGTTAGTCTGGATCTGTAAAAAGCAACCAAGAGTCCTGTGGCACCTTATAGACTACATCTACCAATATGTCTGTTAGTCTGTAAGGCGCCACAGGACTCATAGACTCATAGACTCGTAGGTCAGACTCTTTGCTGCTTTTTACTTTCACCATGCTTATCTATATGCTGTTGGATATATGGCGTTATTAGGATTTAATTTGTTCCTGATATGCTTAAATAATTTCTTCTTCTTGTCCTTAATCCTAGTGGCCATTGTTTTTTTATTTACACCTTTAGTCTGCCTTATTAACTGTCTGCATTTCCTAACTGTTAATTTGTTGTCCTTACCATCAGCTTTCACATGTTTCCATTTGTTATATCTTGATTTTTTTTTAATTATTGCTGCTTGTGACAATCAGGCTCCAGACACCCTCAGCAGAGAACAGTGGGTCTGAATCCCAAAGAATAACCAGTTGAATCAACTGATTGTACACAGTGTTATTGTGTAGAAATATGTATGCCCAGTAAAGTCTTTATGAAAGCTTGAATTGTTCTGAACTTGATGGTCATTAGGAGACAGGGCCGGTGCAAGGATATTTTGCGCCCTAGGCGAAACTTCCACCTTGCCCTCCCCCTCCTCTCCTCCTTCCCCCCACAACCTCCAAAAACTAGTAAACGTAGCATTATAAACAGCCTGTCAGAACGGGTAAGGACTTTGTAATGTTTCTTTTTGACCTTTAAGGGGTTTAAATTGTTTGCCATTGCCTCTGATGGTGTCCCATTCAAAGTCTTACTATTGTGCAAAGCTAAACAATTGAGCCTTCCATTGCATCACCAGCCAGGTTAGGCAGGGTGACAAATCCTCCTTGACCCAAAGGGCCATTATCCCCTGGTAACTAATTTCTACTCCAAGCCTGTAAAGCAGACTTTTAAGGTAAATCCATTATTCCTTCAATATTACCCATGCACACATCTTACAACGATTCTCACTCTTGACAAGTTACCAGCCTTGTGTAGATCCCTTCCACATTCCTCTTTGTGGGTAAGTGCCCTGTAAGACACATGTGGGGTGCAGTGAGTTTGTCAGGCCTGCGGTGACAGCGGTTTGTGAAGATCAGGGCGCCCTTTGCCAAGGGGTGCTGGTGTTACAGTGAGCTTGGAGTGGCTGACAGTATGGGGCAGAGCGCTGAGGCTGGTGGGAGAGGTAATACTCATTGGGCTGGGGGGAGGTGGTGCCGGGATGGGGCAGAGGCAGGTACCTGTCAGTCTTCAGTGCTTGGTCCACCCCAGCAGCCTCTTCATCTCAGAGTCTCCCCCGCTTGCCCGGGGGCCACTCCTCCTCTCAAGCTCCCTGGCTGCTGCCACTGCGGCCACTCAGGAGGAAGCGGACGGGGGGCGCCACCGCAGAGGAGACACAAGGGGTTGGACTCGGCTGGGGCCTGCACCTGCCAGCCGAGAGCAGCAGGAACCAGGTACCACTCGGGGGGAGCTGGGCGGCCCGAGTCCAGCGTGACAGCAGCCTCTGCAGCAGCAGGGGCAGGCGGGGAGCATAGCCCGCCATGGAGTAAGAGAGGCTGCACTGCTGCTGCTGTTTCCCACCTACAGCCATCCTTCTGGCTAGAATCTGACAACCTAGTGCTGATGCACAGGGGGTTAGGTTGGCTTAACTATGCTGCTCAGGGGAGTGAATTTTTCATACCCCTGAGTAAAGTCGTTAAGACGACTTAATTTTCTAGTGTAGACCAGGCCCCAGTCTTGGAAAACTAAGGCTTGGTCTACACTAAAAAATTGTCAGCTTAACTGCATCACTCAGGAGTGTGAAAAATCATAGCCCCCAAGAGGCATTGTTAAGTCGGTCTAACCTCAGTGTGGACAGCACTAGGTTGATGGAAGAAGTCTTTCATTGACTTCGCTATCCCCCTCTCGGGGAGACGAATTAACTAGAGCGACAGGAGAACCCCTCCCATCAGCACAGGTAATGTCTACACTGAAACACTATAGCAGCACAGAAGTGGGAGAAGGGGTTAATTTTTCAAAGTTCTTTTTATTCAGGTCATCCATTCAGCAGGTCAGCTGCAGATTAGAACATGGTTAATTCACACTAATGGCAGAGAAATTAACTGAAAATTACTGAATGTTGTGAATTACCAGGTACGTACATAAATAATAATAAAGGATGATATATCACAAAATGTGCTTAGTTAATTTATTTTGACAATGGCAGTTTGGTTTTAATTATGTACGTCATAATGCTCTAGTAAATGTTCTGTTGTGTGGTTTGTAAAACAAATTAAATCTTAGTAATGTGGCAGCTCATGACACTCTCTGCATTTAAATCTTTTCGGAGAGGTGGAGGAAAATGGACTGGTGGTTTTTTTTGGCAATTCAGCAAAGTGCAGATTAGTGAGATTCAACCATTGTTACATTTGTTATCTTTTGAACTGGCTGATACATGTGCATTTGGGAAAGAGCTACTGAACTGAACACAAGCAATGATTGCTGCTTGGAATGTTATCAGTTTACAACAGATACATCACAAGATTTAACAATGTCTTTCCTCTTGGAATCAGAAGTGCTGGGAGTCAGAGTTTTCTAGCCCATATTTGCAGACTCAATGGGCCTGATTCTCCATTCACACTATTGGTAGCTTTCTACACTCACTTTGCGCACATTGTGCCAGAGCCACACCTGGAGTAGTATGGAGCTACACTAGGGATGGATTTGTCCCAGTGAGTGCAGAGTGGATATAAAATGTTATCACTGGGATGAGTGGAGAATTCTGATTTGGTAGCATTTTACCCCTCTTGGCACACGTGTTCATGTAGTCAATATAGGATAAGGTTCCAGATAGGCCTCTGCACGTTTGGAAGCTTATCTGACACAGGCCTGAAGTTCACCTATTTGTAGTGGGAGTTCATGCAAGCTGCATAAGGGCTTCTCCTTCCTGTCTGATCTCTTGGCACATGTCTAGTCCCATCTTTGCTGTTGCAACATGAAGGAAGTATCTCTGCCAGGCCCAAGGCTTTCTGTGTTACCTTGTTCCACTCTCTGCTTAAGTGCCCAGTGTTGCTGGTGGGAGTCCCATGGTTAGGAATCTCTTTGTTCCCGGATCTGAGCCCTTCCCTACCCTGGCTCCCCTGTGTCTGACCAAAATAGCAACTAGCATAGAGGGCAGCAAGTGAGAGAGCCCTTCAAAAAGTTGTTTGATGGGAAGTTCTCTGCAGAAATTAAAAGCTACATAAAGAGTTTCAAGAGTGTTCATCCACCTCACTCTGAAATACAAATATTTGTTCACGCTAATCAAATCCAGGTATAGGCTCAGTGTCACCCATAAGCAACACAACTGCTTACAGTTCCATGCTCTTGTGAGCTGTTGAGTGAAGGTAACCTCAGCAAAGCATGGCTATTCTCATAACCAGAAAAGGAAAAGGATTGCAGAGGTTACTTTAGAGTCTCTCAAAAGCAACTTACAGCTTGATATCCCTTGACTTCCACTAGCAGCTTGGGGATCTGCAAATCATAAGGTCAACTAAGGAATTCTGCCTAACAAACAATGTAATGTAATGGAACAGTTAAAGGGTCAAGAAAGACTTTTTTTGCTTGTAACTTTAAAAAGCAAAATATGCTTCCCTGACCCACAACAAAACCATTGAAACAGGAACTGACTCCCTCTATTCACTTTTGCCCCATCCAGGGCAAACATGGGAGGATAGTGCAACATGGGAGGATTGTAAGTCAGTGAGGATCTTGTCTGGGTCCTATCTGCTCTTGATCAATTTTGAACCATGGCATGAATTCCTCAATGTATCATCACAATTCTTGGGCTGCTGGAGATTGCTTTGGCCCCCACTGCCAGTTAGGGCAGCTCTGAGTTGCCATGACCTAGGGATATTGAAGCAGTGGGGAACAGACAAGCATAGGGGATGCCTGGCCGCATCCCCTAGTTCCGGGCTCTCACAGCAAGCAGGGGTTCTGTACCTACCAGGAAGAACCTCCCTTTGCTACAGATAGCCTTGGGGTATGCACCGGGAGGTGTGGCATCTGCAGGGTAGTCAGTGCCTCTTCCAACAGTAGACAGAATGCTGGAATTGTAGAAATAAACCATTCAGCATCCTGCAGTTTGATCAGCACATACTGCTATCTTTAGAAATGCCCATAAATAAGTGGTGACAGGGAGAAGTTGAACTTGCTGGCTGCAGCAAATTTCTAAGCATTCCTTAAACAATGGTGAGCTGGAAAAAAAGGGCTTTGATGATGACTGCGGAGAGCATCAATGTATAGGAGATACAAGGGCTTTAAACAAAAACATGAAAGCATTGCTTGTTAATCAACAACATCAAAGTGTACCTCACCCTCAGCAGAGAGCTGCATGGAAAGGTGAATATGATAACTAGAATAAGGTAGGTGGCATAAAAGAAAATTGTGTAGTGAGGTGTCATGGGATTCAAACCATACATGGAATTGATTTAAACTGTAAGATCTTTGGGACAAAGGCTGATTTTTGCTATATGTATGCCCTGAGCCATGCACAATGGGGCCTGATCTGTGCTGGGTCCTTGTGGTGCTACTATTCATAGATTCTAAGCCCAGAAGGGACTATGGTGATTTAGTCCAGTGGTTCTCAACCTTTTTGGCCTCAGGACCCATTTGTAAGTGTTTATGGACTGTCACAACCCACAAATAGTCTGTGGGTGGCGGCCCTGGATTGGTTTCAGTCAGATTCTGCCCCCCTGGGGGATTGGGTCAGGGCCATCCCTAGACATTTTGGTGCCCTACTCAGCTTCCTGCATGGTCCCCAAGCCTCCGCAGCAGGAGGGGGGCATCCCCAGGCCTCTGCAGGGGGCCAGAAGCAGGCTTGGGGGGCAGAGGGGAAACCGCCCCGTCAAGGTTCCTTCCCCACTCTGAACTTTAGGGTACAAATGTGAGGACCTGTATGGACACTTCTAAGCTTAATTATTAGCTTAAATCCGGTAACTCTGCCACCATCCAGAAATTTCAGTGTCTGGAGCACTTCTTGTCCCCCCCAAAACCTTCCCCTCCCTGGGCAGCCTTGAGAGGCTTCACCAATTCCCTGGTGAACACAGATCCAAACCCCTTGGATCTTAAAACGAGAAATTAACCATCCCCCCTCCTTTCCCCCGCCAGTCCCTGGTGAGTCCAGATCCAATCCCCTTGGATCTTAAAACAAGGAAAAATCAATCAGGTTCTTAAAAAGAAAGCTTTTAATTAAAGAAGAAAGGTAAAAATCATCTCTGTAAAATCAGGATGGAAAATACTTTACAGGGTATCAAACTCGTGTAGACCCAAGGAAACCGCCCTCTACAGCCCTTAGGTTAAAGTTACAGCAAACAGAGGTAGATCCTCTCAGCAAAAAAGAGACATTACAAGTTGAGAAAAAAAATAGAACACAATCCACCTTGCACTGCTACTTACAATTTTTGAACATAAAAGACTGGTTTAGAAAAGATCTTGGAGAGCTGGATTGACGTCTGTCCCTCTTATTCCAAGAGTGAACAAACACCTCAAAACAAAGAGCACAAACAAAAGACTTCACTCCACCAAGATCTGAAAGTTTCTGTCCCCTATTGGTCCTCTGGTCAGAGTTCACCAGGTTACCACTGAGCTCTCTTAACCCTTTACAGGTAAAAGAGCATTAACCCATTAACTATGTTTAGCAGCCCCCCAGCCAACGAGCCGGCAGAGTGGAAGCAGGATGGAGCCAGGTTGCCTCCATTTCCGCCACGCCAGTGATTGCAGGCAGGTCCAACCAACACCTCTCGGGGTGGCAGGAATGAGTGACGTCCGACCCCAGACCGCTCCTCTATGTTCCCGTTGGTTCCCAGCCTCGGGGGGCCAGGGGGGAACTGCCCCCCAGCACTCTGGTGGTGGCAGGGGAGCCGGCAGAGTGGAGCGGGCGGGGCCCTAGAGTCACTGCACTTCCTGCTGCCTGGTGATGGCAATCCCGCTGAGATGTAGCTCAGGGGAAGGGGTGGAATGGGGGGGCTGGGGCGGAGCAGGGGTGGGAAAAGGTGGGCAAGGGGTGGGGAATTGGGGAAGGGGTGGGAGAAGGAGGTGCAGGGGCCAGCTTTCCTGGCTGGCTCAGCCGGCCGGTAGATCAGCTGGCCGCTGGAGCAGCATACAGCGTGTATGGCACCAGGAGAATTTGGTGGCCTAACATTTTCTGGTGGCCCTACACAGGACTGCATAGTTGCATATGGGTAAGGACAGACCTGGTTGGGCAGTCCTGACTCACTCCACAAGTGATAGGCCTCTTGCAGATCCTGTGGGCTGGCTGGCATCTCAGCTCTGGTGTTGCGTGGTAATCTACCTCACAGTCCCAAGACCGAAACTTTAGCGTCCACAACCTGGTCTGTCAACTGGACTTTTGCGTCGAAAGTTGGGGGTTACCTGAACTCCCCCAAGCTCACTACAGCTTGGGTATTTGGCGCCACCAGGTCAGGTAGGTAATTTTACTTTGGGGGCCTGACCCCCCTCCTCCTCTGTGTCCCCAACCCTCCTGTACTAGCATCCATCCGGTTGAAAGGGAATCCTTCTCCCCTGCCCTCCCGGCTGCCCAGCAGAAACCGTTTCTCTGCTTCCAACGATAAGCGTTCTCTACCCTCAGGACAATGAGATGCAAAATGCCAACACTTGCTTGCCTTCCCGTCCGGTCTGCTCTCTGTAGCAGTAACAGAAAAAAACTTTCAAACCACATAGAGAAACAGAGATGAATCTTTGTCTCTTGCCGCCGTAGCCTGCTCCTTCCTGAAAGCATATAGGAAAAGCCACAGCTCGGTCTCCTGTCCTTTGCCTCCTAGAAAGAAATTCCACACGTTTTAAAACAGAAAAAGTTTATATAAAAAAAAGAAAGAAAAGATAAAACAATAATCTGCATACTAAGCATAACTCAAATTAACAGCCTCTGCTTATAAGAAGAATATGAAAAAGTCTGATTTAAAGATAGCCCAATTAAACAGTCCAACAAATCAACATACCAGGTAAATACACAAAGATGCCATCCAGCCGAATTACCTTGCGTTCCTGGTACTACAGATGTTAGAAGATAGATAGTTACTCCACAGCTGAGCAAACAAACAAGAGACTGGTATACAAATTCCCGCCCTGACCTTTAACATCCAGTTAATAATAGAGAGATATATACTTTTCCAGGTAAAAGAAATTAACATTACCTTACCTATCCCATTTATGACAGTTGCAACCTCTGGGATTGCATTGCCAGCCACACCCCTGACTGGACCAAATTTGCATGAGTGGAGTTGTCACCTGGCTCATGGGGTTGCAGTGCCACTCACTCAAATTTGGCCTACCATGGACTCCCATCATCATGACAGCTGGGCCAAACTTGAGTGGTGCTGAGACCTCAGAGCTTGCAGTGTCTGGATCAGGAAACCAAGCCCAGCCAGCCCCATGGAATAGGAGCTAACTGCCTGAAACATTCTGGCAATCCAATTTTGTGTCCTGAGTCCTGACCCATGTATTGAGAAACCCTGGTCTAGTCTGACCTCCTGTTTATCAAAGTCCATAGAACGTCTGCAAAATAATTAATAGAACATATCTTTAAACAAAATCCAATTCTGATTTAAAAATTGTCAGTGATGGAGAATCCACCCCAAGCCTTGGTAAATTGTTCCAGTGATTAATTACTCTCACCATTAAAAATGTATGCCTTATTTCCAGTCTGAATTTGTCTAGCTTCAGCTTCCAGCCATTGAATTGTCTTATATCTTTCTCTGCTAGATTGAAGAACCCACTGTTAAATAATTGTTCCCTAGGTAGTTACTTATAGATTGTAATAAAGACACCCTTTAGCTTTTTCTTTGTTACATTAAATAAATTGAGCTCCTTGAGTCTGTCACTATAAGGCATGTTTTCCAATCGTTTAATCATTCTCATGACTCTTTTCTGAACCCTCTCCAATTTATCAACATGCTTCTTGAATTATTGGCACCAGAACTAGACACAGTATTCCAGCAGTTATTAATATAATCTATTGTTAGTATTAATCATTAGGATATTATAATAGTAAAGAATTATTACATAGAATTTAATGATCCCTTCTGAGAATTTGTAGGAAATCCAGGACATACACATTACAACTTCTAGGAAAATGTTGTGAGCCTACAACTTTTCTGCACAATTTGGGGAGATTCTCTGCTGGTTTAAATCAGTGTAGTTCCACTGACTTCTGTATAACTATGTCAATATATATCAGCTGAGAATATGACCCATAATCTTTAAGTAACAAGCCAGCAAGCGTATTTTGCTTTTTTGTTGTGAGCGCTCACCACTGAAAAGAAGACCTTGCTTACTGTAACCATGTTTTTCTTCTGCTTAGTCATTCCACCAGCAAACACTGTGTTTGCTTTGATGAAGTTAACAAGAGTAAAAAAGTAGTAAAAAAACATTTTTGTCACTAAAGGAAGTAGATATGACTCTGAACATACGGAAGGTTGAGATCTGTGGAGAAAGACGGTACCATTTTACATAGTTTTTTTTACAGATTAGAACTACGCTTATCCATCTGTCTAGGTTTTTATACTCTGCTTATCACTAGTATCTAAACACTTTAAGAGTCAGATTTTCAAGAGATTAGCACCCAACATTTCCCATTTAGACTCCTAGATGAAGTATAAAAATTTTAACAGGTTTCAGAGTAGCAGCCGTGTTAGTCATTTTAACAGGAGCTGCTGTGTGCTGCTGAACACTTTTGAAAATTTTGCCACCACTCCAAATATGGGAACTGAGCTTTTATAAAGCTCTGGTCCCAGTTGTGGCTTCTGAATATTTTTGCAAATCTGTTCTGGAGAATGAGAAGATACCCTGCCTCTACTACACTTTTTAACCCATCCAGTTAGCCAAAAATGCAGGGTCTTGTGGGTTCTTCTAGATAGGAGGAAACATTGGTGATGGAGTCAGGAATTTCTTTGATGCATTCCAGTTTATCTACAAACAGCAGGAATCAAGTAAGAGACAGTGTCTGCTCACGGTTCCAACCCCTTTTCCAGTCAGCACCAGTTAATCTAAAAGCTCTCTGTCTTTGCTTTTCTCAGGGCTATGATCCCAGTCTTGGTCTGACTATGTGTGCTTGGCTTTTTTGCCCTTGCTCTCTGGTGTTTTCTCCTACTTCTCTCAAAAATACAGACAGACACAGCTCCACTAATCAATGCCCTAGCTCCTCCTGTGTTTGCTATATCGTTCTCTGAATCCCCAGAAACCCCCTCAGCCTACATGGTGAAGATTCTGATCAGCCTTGCCATGGAGGTCTGTGGAGGTGGGGTGGGGTGAGGGTGTCTATTTTTATTACTAAACAAAGGGGAATTTAACTGCTCCCTCCTTTAGTCTGAGGGGAGGGGCAGATCATGCTCACCAGTTTAAATGGGGATTTAACCCAATCCATGGCAATACAATGAAGTTGAGTAAATAGAATGAAGATGGTATTGTGACCCCGACTCCACCCTTTCCCTGCCCCCATTCCAACCCCTTCCCCAAAGTCCCTGCCCCAACTCCACCACCTCCCTGCCCCTGTTGGACCTCTTCCCCAAATCCCCACCCTGGCCCTGACTCTTCCCTGAGCGTGCTGCGTTCCCCCTCCTCCCTGCTCCCTCCCTGCCGTGCAAAACAGCTGTTTTGTGGCACAAGCCCTGGAAGCTAGGGGGAAAAAGCAGGCATGCAGCGCGCTCAGGGGAGGAGGCGAAGGCAGAGCAGAGGTGGAGGTGAGCTGGGCGGGGGGGGGCGAGGAGCTGCCAGTGGGTGCAGAGCACCCACCAATTTTTCCCTGTGGGTTCTCCAACCCCAGAGCACCCACGGAGTCAGCACCAATGGTGCAGCTCACCACCGTCCAGAAAACTGTCTTTTGGAAGTTTTAGCAATGCATGGTAGGGACACAGAATTAGTTGCACAGGAGTGACTGGGAGTATGGGGTCAATTTCCCAGTTTGCAACTGTCTCCATCCCATAATGTTATCTGTAGCCCATAATTTTCATGCCTTTTAAAAAAAATCTCATAAACCTATGTGTCCCTCCTTGCTGTCCCCCATATCTGACAGAAGCATGGAGTCTGCACAGTTTAGCACTGTTGTCATGAGCATTGGAAGCACAGGGTGCACAATCCTGAAGTATATGCGGAGCCACAAGAAGAACCAAATGAGTGGGGAACTAGATGATGCCTTGGAGGACAGATTACTGTGGGACATAGCAAGAAACAATTCAAGGTTGTTGGTGGTGTTCATGGAACAGTTGTAGATGGTGGAACACCGCTTCTGGGACTAAGAAATAGGCCTTGGCTGGTGAGATTGCATCATAATGCAGGCTTGGGATGATGAGCAGTGTCTGCAGAACTTTCAGATGACCAAAGACACATTCTTCAATCTGTGGCTGAGCTTGCCTCAGCTTTCCAGTGCAGGGACATCAAAATGAGAGCTGCACTGACAGTGGAGAAGCGAGTGGCGATCCCACAGTGGAAACTTACAAAGTCAGATTTCTACCTGTCCGTCAGGAATAAATCTGAAGTCAGGAAACCCACAGTGAGGGACCTTGCAATGCAAATGTGCAGGATCATTAATTGCCTGGACTGTGACTCTCAGTAATGTGCAGGACACAGTGGATAGATTTGTAGTAATGGGATTTCCCGAACAGTGGTGGAGCAACAGATGGCATGCATATCCCTTCCAGGGAGGTGGATTACCTATGCTGACTGGAGAAGCCCTCCCATGAGCATAAGTAATGTCTTCACTCTGCTGCAGCCTCAAGTGTAGATAAACCCTGAGTATGCGGTAGAGCTGGGAACTGGAAAAGAATTCAGGAGTACAGACTATCTCAAACTGTGAATTACAATTTTTGCAAAACTAATAGTTTTAAAATCACCTTTCTGTCTGATATTTGTTAAAATTGAAAGGTAACATATTTTAAACTGAAAAAGGGAAATATTTGTTTTCACATAATGCAAAAGGCCTCGACTGGATTAAAAAAGATAGGACATTTATGTAGATAATGAGAATATCCAAAGTCACAATCATAGGATTTTATTCAAAAAGTTTGGAATGGATGTAAACTCTAAATTTTTTAGGACAGAAACCAGCCTGTGTGTGATGGGATTAGGAAGAAACTTTCCTTTTGTAAATGTTATTTAATAACTAACTATACTAAGGTTTCTTGCACCTTGCTTCTCTAAAGCATATGGTATTGGCCACTGCTGGAGACAGGGTACTAGTCTAGATGGACCAATGATCTGATCTGCAATAGGATTTACATACATACAGTAGAACCTTAGAGTTATGAACACCTTGGGAATGAGGGTTGTTCGTAACTCGGAAATGTTCATAACTCTGAACAGGGCATTATGGTTATTTCAGAAGTTTACAACTGAACATTGACTTAATAGTTTTGAAATTTTACTACGCAGTAGAAAAATACTGCTTTCCCTTTATGTTTTTAGTAGTTTACATTTAACACAATACTGTACTGTATTGGCTTTTTCACCATCTCTGCTGTTGTCTGATTGTGTACTTCCAGTTCCAAAAGAGCTGTGCAGTTGACTGGTTAGTTCATAACTCTGGTGTTCCTAATTCTGAGGTTCTACTGTAAAATGTTATAAGCAGATAAATGCAGGATGAGGGCCTGGGATTATGGAAAAAGTATATTTCAATTTTTGTTTATTTGCTCTCTTAATTTGTTTGTCAGTATTTTGTGTTCAGTCAGTTTCCCTGTAGTCTTTCCCTTTTTTCTTTCATAGAACAGCAGGGGAGGGGAGAGAAAGTACTTTTGTTACATGGTATTGGAAAAATCACAAACATTTAAGCTTTGAATTGCTTCTGTCACTTTAATCAAAAAGGGAAATGAAATGAAAAGAGAAGGTTGCACGTGTGCACGAGAAAGGCCAACAACCAGCACAGCCCAGGGTGACTGAAACCACGGCGAGCCCCTCTGTCCGCCTGAACGGGAAGCTTGCGCAATCGCAGTAAAATAGGCGTAAGAGCCGCGCCCCTGCGGGAGCTGCGAGCATGCGCAGTGCTGGGGCGCAGAGCACAACGCATGCGTAACGAAAGCTGTGTGCGGTTGCTGGCGCATCCTCCCCTTTAAGCGGGTTGTTTAGTGTCCTCCGTCAGGAGGTAGGGACTGGGTGTGCAGCTCGGCTCTGCTCGCTGGTTCCTAGCCGGTGTGTGCGCGGGCGGCGCAGCGAGGCGAGGATGTCTGGCTGGGACCAGGAGATGGGCTTCGGGCCCGGGGGCTCGGGTCGGGGCGGCGCGGGGGACGGGCGGATCTACGTGGGGAACCTGCCGGCGGACGTGCGGGAGAAGGACCTGGAGGAGCTTTTCTACAAGTACGGCCGCATCCGCGACATCGAGCTCAAGAGCAAGCGCGGCCTGGTGCCCTTCGCCTTCGTGCGCTTCGAGGACCCGCGGTGAGCGGGACGGGGGAGCGGGCCCCCGGGAGAGTCAGCCCGGCCTGAGGCGGGTGGAATCCCTCCCCGGGTACAGAGCCCTGGAGATGGCCCGCCCGGGCAGTTACATCCGCTTCCCGCCCCGGCCCCTCGACGGGAAACTCCTCTGCACCAGAGCCCGGGCGCGCACCCTCGGGTCCCCAGGGGAGGACCTGCTGCACCTCCTCACCCTCGGCCCCGGCTGGCCGGACGCCCCTCCCACGGAGAAGGAGCCCACCGGCCTGTTCTCTCCTAGCGGGCAAAGCCCTCCTCCCCCAGTTCCTTATGCACCCTTCCTGCCCCCACGCATCACTCCGCGCCTGGTGTGCCCCCCACTCCCGGACATCTTCCGCCTGTATCAAGGACTCGCCCACTTCCCCCCCAGCAATCTTCCCTAGGAATAAGTGACAGTGGCGCGCACAGCAAATCTGTGAATGGGGACCTGCTCTTCCCCCTCTGAGCTGACGGAACTCTGCCCAAGTGACACCGTTACATCATCTCTTAAAAGAACACCCAGAAACGGCCCTATGAGTCTGTTCTGATACTTCCCAAGTCGTTTAGTTTCCCCTTTGTATTAATTAAAACGTGTAGATTTTGCACTTCTAAGCAGTGTATAATGTCAGAATTTTGTCTGCATGGGAGCAATTGTAATATTGCAGGCACCAAGCTCTGAGCTTGCAGGAGAAATGAACTGATTCACTTTGGCCTTGTAAATTTTTGTGTGTGTGAGAGCACAGATGGATTGGGTTTGAAAACTTTAAACCCAGTATGACTGTAGTCTACAGTTACTGCTTTGCATAACACAGCTAATAAATAATGGACAAATATGAGAGAGGAATACATGCTCATTATTGTCCTCTTTAATGAGTTACGCTGATTGCAGCAGTCTAAGTAACTGTCTTCTGAATTCTCCATATCTTACCTTTTTCAGGTAGCATCAAAGGGGCTTTGGCAAGCCTGGGGAATGTTTTCACAAGGTTCTAGTACCAGCAGTTACAATTTGTAATGTACACCTAGTCCCAGACTCTGAATTTCTGTTCATCTGACTATAAACATAAAGGTGTTATCTTCTTTGTCTCTTCACTTCAAAAAAAAATCATTCTAGTTGATACTTAACACAACTCAGAAACTCAAAACAGATGCTTTCCTGCAGCAATTGTAACTATTCACCTCCACCCCTATGTACCATGCAGGTATATGGTTTTATCTCTAATATGAGCATACTGTGGCTTGGTAGAGTTATTACTGGTGAAATGCCTCTGAATTTCCTAATATTGTGTTTAAAATATCACCCATGGCAGTGAATAACATGTCTGCATTCATTATTTTTGAATCAGGATTTATGGACGTATTGTAGATGCATCCTGGGACATTACAGAGACACCATTTTTGGCTTAGTGGAGACACTACATCACTGATTGCCCATCACAAGAAAAGCAAAATCCCTTTGTCAGTTACAACACTTATTTTCAGGGAGAAGAAAACATTTAACTGAGAAAACAATGTGGGGTGGGTTTTTTTGGCTCCTTTAATGTAGATTAACAGTGGGGTTGGGAGTGGCATAAGAGTCAGAACTATGTGACCAGCCATTTCTCCCTGGACCATGAGCCAGTGTGTTAAGGACCACTGGTGGATCAGACCCAGTTTGGGAACCACACTTCTAAAGTAAGCCCATGAAACACTCAGGCAATCTAAGAGGAAGGGGTGTTCTTTATCTAGGTTATTGGATAGATTGTTTTGTTTACAGATATTTTGTTGATGGTTCACAGGAGTTTAAATCTGTAGTCCCTCCTGCCTTTTTAAAAACAAACAAACCTATAAATAACCATCTCTCCCATCCCTTGTGACACTGTAAACAGAGAGCCACACCTTGACAAGGGTGATGACAATGAGGTCCTGGTTCATGACTAGAGCTCCTAGGCCTATGGTAATACAAATAGCAACTAATAACAATAGATGCTAAACTTCTGAGGATTGGGATGCTCTGTTAATGCACTGTGTTCTCACTTATGATCTTCCAGTGCTATTTCTACCTTCCGCAATGCTTTTTGAAATTAATTTTAAAGAGAGTTTGCACACTTGTAAAGTTCAGCTTGCAAGGACTGAATTTTGAAAAGATTTATGTTTAAATGAACAGTTATTCTGTGGTTGTATATAACTTTGCAACTACTTTCAAGCTTTAGTTTTCAGTTCATGCCCTTCTGCATGCGTTAGCATAGACTTGCTGGGATGGAAAGTGAGATTAGGTCTAGGCTTTAATACAACATCAGAACGCTCTCAGGAAAACAAATATCCCTTGTATATAATTATGCAAGTCAAAACACCATAATGAGGCAGTTTCTAATAAGTGGCTTATTAGTGAAGGTTAAGTATTCGCCCTTACTGCCTGTCAGATTATGAAAGAGCTTTGTTCCATGCAGATCAGAGTTCAGTCAGAATGCAGCCTTTCTTTTCTTTCTGAGAAAATGGCCTCTGCTTCTAAGCATAGTGGATAGGCAGAACCTGTCAGTGAATGCAAGATAGATAATGTGACTCTCCTGTGTTCTTTACAGTGGACATGGCTGTAACCTAAAATAGATGGTGCACAGGAACGTAAGAGCTTGGAAAAAGCTTTTAACAATTTACAGATGTGATACACTGACTGATGAATCCATTTCAAATTCAGTCCAAAATCTCCTCAAATATTTTTGCAGCTACTTTAAAACTGCAATATTTCTAACATGCTTGATGGGCCACTGAGATGTTGGGAATCACTGACTGAGCATCATTAATCACTGATTCATGTTATTTGTTTGCAGAGATGCAGAAGATGCAGTTTATGGGAGAAATGGTTATGATTATGGTCAATGCCGACTGCGTGTTGAGTTCCCCAGATCCTCCCGAGGTCGGGGTGGAGGTTTTGGTGGGGGGCTGCGTGGGAGGAATGGCCCTCCGTCACGACGTTCTGAATTTCGAGTCCTTGTTTCAGGTATGTTACCTTCCACACTTCAATTTGGCTAGGACTCATCCTAATGCTGTGCCTCATTGCATTGTGTCCGTGTCTCGCGAAAAAGGAGCTTTTCATATCACTGAAATAGTTTAAGGTTTCTCCTGTAACCTGAAACCTCTTCCTGTAAAGGAGTATCCCGGTGCAGTTCCCTTTCCAGTTTGACTCGAGGAGGAGTCTTGTTGCTTTTTGGAGCACATCTTGATGAATGGTGAGCAGAAGTGTCTTCATAGGGGCCAGATGTGAACTCAGCCATGGATTCTGAAATGCACTAGCATTGTTTGACTGGGCAGGTGCATAGAAGGAGGGAGAACTTGGGCACCATTCTTGCATGATGAAAACAGTTGGGCACTAGATGGAATGGTACCTAACATTTCATCATAATTAGAAAGGATTTGTTAGAGATCTCCTATGATGTAACATGCTCTGATAGGTGTTGACATTTTGTTAATTTAAAAAGAAAAACGTGTGGTGTGTGCCTCAGCAGCTCCACATGATCTACTCATAGCTGCATGATCTACTCAATATGAGAAAGAATGACTAAGGCACCATGGAAGGGAGCCCCCTCAATCAACCAGTGGATTCCTGAGGTGGGACTTCATACAAAAAACCAAAGAAACAAACTGAAAAGGCCATTCATGTAATGAGTTGACATTAGGAAATAGGGGTAGAGGGGGCCCTTTATGGGAGAGAAATGAAAGTATGTTTGGAAGCTCTGCAATGCATATGAAATCCCAGGAGGAGATTCATTACTCCCTGACAGCGGATGCTTGGGACAGTCCATAAAAAACCATACCTGTATGTCTCCCGAAAACATGTTTATCTCCATGCATCACCTTAAAATACCCACATCGCCATTTCTCTGTATGCTCCTGTGACTTTATGACTAAAAAAATAAAACGTTCCCTGTAAGGAAGCCACTCTACTGTAGCAATAAAATATCATCAGCATTGCAGCAGGATCTGAATGCTATCCATTGAAACTAGGAGTACATCTCCTCTTCAGGAGCCTGGGAGGGCTGGGGGAGAATAACTGAGTATCATCTGATTTTTTTGACATGAGCACGAAAACCTGCATTGGTAAAGGGTATTGTGAAGCCTTCTTGAAAATTGCCAGGACCAGCAGTATATTATATAGAGTCTCCAACATGCTGTGGGGCAGGGAAACTCAACCCTTTGCCTTCCTTTAGGTAAACATGCTGATAATTACCAGCTAAACGCATGTGGTTTTGCTCACTACCAGAGGATGAACTGCTGGAATCTCAGGACCCAAATTAATACAACTGATATGAATGGGACAAGCCAATCTTGGACGGGGAGCTGAGCTTGAGGAACCTTAAGGAAAAAAAAATCCTGCTTTGAGAGCAAAATCTTCATTACAGATGTACAGGGTTTGAGGGGTGGTTCTGAATTACTTTGCAACAGCACAAATAGCAGATTCCTCTGAAATCTCAGCACGTTGAATTCCAGAGAGACCCAGGGACTATCTTACAGACAGGAGGCCCACATTTTGTACCTTCCACGGAGGGCTCAGCTGCTGGTTTTCTGGAATGGAACTTAGTGCTATTTTTTGGATCCCTCCATTCTTATTGCAGTTCTGATCCTATGGAAAAGTCACAAAGCACATTGAAGTGATGGAGCCCTTGGCCTGGCAGGGTCAGCATCCCTGGGTTCAGCCTGAGTAGATGGCCTTTTTGTTTATATGGTGTCTTATGTTTTGTGTTCTCCATGCTCAGGGCTTCCTCCGTCAGGCAGCTGGCAGGACCTGAAGGATCATATGCGTGAAGCTGGTGATGTTTGTTATGCAGATGTACAGAAAGATGGAATGGGTGTAGTTGAGTTTCTCCGCAAGGAAGATATGGAATACGCATTGCGTAAACTGGATGACACCAAATTCCGCTCTCATGAGGTGGGTTCGTGCCTTCCGGGGAAGAGCATGTGTGTGCACAGTCACGGAGGAGCATACACTTTTTTTCCTTGTCATGCTGGTCTCAGGAGGCATAAGAACAGAACCTAGTGATAACGTTGGAGTTGGTGGTTAATAGTGACCTGTTACAATAATATAAAGGATCCTTCCTACCTTTTGTGACACATACGCCACTGTGGCTTGGCATGTTAGGGTCTTGGCTCAGTGCGTGAAGTAACTAATATTGAATGTTTTAAAAATATAACATTTGGAAGGGGCGAGGCTCAGACAAGCCCATTTGTCATAGGTGAGAGCTGTACTGTTGGCTGCACCCTTCATTACCTGGAAGCCAAGAATTTGGACTGCTTGCCTCTGACTTCTACAGGGTAAGCTAGCTTGTTGTGGCATTCTCCCTTTGGCCACAGTGGCTCACAGCCTTCTCCTTTCAACTAAGCCAATTCATGCTGCCTCTGCCAGCTGGGGGCTTTGTCAGCAAACTACAGTACTCTCCCAAAGAACAAGCTGGTGAACAGCTATGTTGGTTTCTATAGCTGTTTTCCCCATGCCCCAGCATGGAGATTCTTCTTCTGGTGGTCTCCTGGTGTCTGAGCCAGTAAACCACCGCTTTTTCATTCTTGGAGCTGTGCTACTTCATTGCAACTGCCTTCCAGTGGCTGAGCTGTTCTGCTCCAACCATCCCCTCAGCTGAAGGCTGAGTGTGCTTGCTGTGGAGATTTTCCTTACAGAACTTGAGGTGCTGATACATGATCGTGACCTGAGAGTTCGGCCTTTCCTTACTGTGCTGAAGGACTGTACTAGTATCTATAACTATTTCCCTCCAGCAGTTAAGGATGGAGTCAGACCATTGGGACCTTCACCCTCTGGCTGTACTGGTTGCCACAGCCTCTTCCTTTGTGGTTGGATGTGGGAGGCACTTGTCCATGGTCCTCTTCTGGCTGCTGAGCCTCTGCCCTTGCAGATGATGGTGGCTAGCAAGGTATTACTCACTAGTACATGCACAATACTGTTTTGTAAAGAACCTCTTCGAGGCATCAAGTGCCAGCGCAGAGTTTGACCCAAGCAGCAGTAGATGGATTTATACTGCCCTCTTTGTGGAAACTCCAGTCTTTGGTTATTTATGCTTTGGTCCATTTGGTGTTATTCATATTAGTGGAGGACTGTTAATCAGGATGCAATGTAAATGTTTGGGTTTTCTTCTTTGTTTAAATTTCAGGGTGAAACTTCCTATATCAGAGTCTGTCCCGAAAGAAGTACCAGCTATGGCTACTCGCGGTCCCGTTCTGGTTCAAGGGGTCGCGATTCTCCATACCAAAGCAGGGGATCACCACGCTACTCATCCCCCTTCAGGCCATACTGATTGCATCCAACAGGGACTTTTTAAAAATGTGAACTGAGCCTCTTTTTTGCTCGGAAGTTACATTCCAAAATTGATGGATATAGTCTTTCATAGGAGCTCTTTCTTTTTCCCTTCTATTAAATAAAAATCTTTTTTTTTAATGACTTACAGTTTTTACTAGGGAAATGTTGGTAATGAAATATTTTGAACCTCTGCAGTTCAGTTTTGTTTTTGGTTTGGAAAATGTCAAGTGTATTTTTTTCCCGCCTAACTGAGGAAAAATAAGCTTGAGAATTAGCACAATAACTATTGGTGGCTTGTCTGCAGGACGGTGATAAAAAGCAATGGAGTGACTGTATGACTCAGCCTGTTGTGTAGAAATATATTTAAATGTTTTAGTAACTCATAAGCAGTGGTTGTCTTTTGTACAATTAGAGGAAGATCATTGCATTAAGAGGATGTGGGAGCAGGTGCAAGCAACTCTGAGGTTGTGGGCTACTAGGTGCCTAAATATGTGTAGAGAGTGGTTCTCCCTTGCAGCATCAGAACAGTGCACTCTAGAATGGCAGGTGGAGGAGGGCTGAACTGCCTGAGGGCATTTTCACACAGGGGATAGTATTACTCTTAATGAGATGGCTTTCTCCCCTTTACAGTAACTTAATGAGGAAAAAAAGGGAAAATAAAATTGTGCTGTAGCATCTTTTTCAGTTGGATATCTCCAAGTGCTTTATGCATTTATCAAGCATCTCTACGCTTATGCAAAAGTACTCCTTGTTTTACAAATGCCTAAAATTACACTGCAGCCAGAATGATTTATATGAAGTCACAGAGTCAATGATAGGACAAATAATAAAGTCCAGGAGTGATAGTTGTTCTACTAAAATTTCCTCTAAATAATAATACTTAAGAGTACTTTTCATCCATGGATCTCAAAGTGTTTTACATAGGAGGCTGCTATCATTATCCCCATTTTACAGCTAGCATATGAGAGGCACAGAGGTGAAGTGACTTGCTAAGGGTCACCCAGGAGGGTAGTAGTAGACCCAGTCCATGGCTCGTGGCTCACAGTGTCTACCTGGGCTACAGAAGCTGGATAGACTGCTTAATTTTCTAAAATCTGCTCTGATGTGTGACCAAAAAAGTTATTGTGCATCTTTATTTCACACCTGACTGCACGTGATGTCTAGCTTTCATATAGTGGAGTTATTTAAAATAAATGACAGTTTTGCTGCCTCAGCCTGTGATAGGATGGCTTAGCTATGCTAGAGAATTTCAGCAGTGCAAGCAATTGCAATGCTTGACACCTTTTGCATCCCGTAGAAGTGCTTTTAGTGGTGGACAGACACTGGCAGCATTATTGCAATTACACTCGCTCTGAGCAAAGCCCACAATGGTTGCATCCTGCACCAGCTCACCATGCTATCAATGTGGACAGAAAATAGTGGGACTTCATTTGTAACAGGGCAACTGGTCTTTTGAATACGCTTTCATAATGGCCCTCGAATCTTTCCAGTTTTCTGTCTGAGCAAGGATCTCCAGCCCAAAGCCATTATTTCACTTAACAAACAAACACGTTTCCTATACAACCTAAATACAATTTTAGGTAACTAATTTACAAGCACAAAATTGGACGAAGCACTGGATAGAGTGCAGTGTATATAGATGTGGAACAAGATAAATGTTGACATGGAGGTACTTGGTAGAAGCAAAATAGTTCATAAAGATTGCAGCATCTAATAAATCAAGTGCTTTCTTAGTCTGTAGGGAAAGGTAAGTAGGGGCAAAAAGCACTTTTATGTAGCATTCTCCTATGTGGGACTTTGGGTAAGTATCAGATCACTGAGTGACAAGATGGGAGAAGCTCCAAATGAATCTAAGTATTGGAACTTTCTACTCATTCTGCTTAAGTAATTTGACAGTAAAATAGTACCAGTTTCCCTGCCCCAATCAGCAGGGTTGATGTAGGCAGCTGTTGTGTCTAGAGTACTAACTGTGCATGAGACTTTCAAGGTTGACATTTGGAAAGCTTCACCAAATACAGACTAATCAGAGGCACTGAGGCCAAATTTCTAGACTTGTAAATGGCCCATAGCCTTTCACCTTTGTATATACTAGAAAAATACACCAAACCTTTAATTTCAAAGTAATCTTACAGAAGAAAGGAAGGAAGAAAAATCAAATAATTATGTGAGGGTATTATTCTTGGGATTAGACACTTGCATCAAGATACTCCACAGCCATGGTTGCATATATGCCAATTGTCACAGATGACTTAAAAGCCAAAGTGGCATTCCAGACCTTGACTTTCACTCGGAGACTTGCAGAAAAGTATCTCGTTCCTCTAGCTTTGGTAAAGGGATGTTACCTATTGACAAACAAAATAAACAATGATAGCATGAGACAAACTGCTTGTTATTTAGTCATTCCTACTACTAAACATACACGTGCCCATGTGGCTCACTTTAAAAAACTTACAGCTGACTAGCTTTTCCCCTGCAAACAAGCTCCACTTTAATTTTCAGACAGTTATCTCTTGGAATAAGTCAAATGTGTGCAATAACATTAGGGTAGGATAAAACCCTTTACTTGCTACACGACTACTGGCCAAGTAATAAAGAGCTAGACACCAGTGTTTCTCCATGGGTAGCCAAAGCTATCATTGCCCTATTTCAGTATCTTCCTGCTACTGGCCAGTGCATTCAACCGTGGCAGGTTACATCTCTCAAATCAGCTCAAGCCATCTACCTGGGCTTTATCAAGTCCAAATGAGTTGTATATCAAAAGATGGTACCTGGTGGGGCTACGAAATATTCCTCAACTGTTTCTCTGGCATTTTGCAATAGCTCCTCAGTGCAGTTGCCTTCTGTGATGTTATCTTCTCTGAGATACAGACATCTGAGGAGCACAGGAGAGTACTAGCAATTTCTGAGACTATCTTCTTTGCCAGCTAAGTACAGGAGCATCTGGTACTGGATATAAAGTCATGCCCCTACAGCCAGGCGGAGATTGCCTGGCTCTAAAACAATTAACATTTATCTTCTAAGCTTGTTCCAGTTCAAAATGCTATTAGCATATCCTACATAGTTCTTGCTTAGAGCCACTGGCAGGTGGGTGAGCAACCTCAACTTCCCTCCTGCCTGTCCTATAGCTCAGTTAGCTGGTCAGGCTCCACATACAACCATACAAATGATCTATTGTAAACTACAGTGAAACCTTGGGAAATTTCCCAATGTCCTCAAATCAGCAGGACCTTCAGCACTGAGCTGTACATGGACACAAGCACAGAAGTGCTGCATTGGACTTACTGCTCAAGATTATTGGCACTATGTAAAAAGCTGAGTGAGACAAACCCTACATGAAAGTGTACAGTCAAGCTGACTTCTTGATCAACTAAAGCTTCAGAAGAAGTGACAGCAAGACAAAGTAGGCAGCCTGTGTATCAAGAGCAGCAGGGATAAACACAATCTGAAGTGACCGAGGATCTTGTTCCATGGCATTTGGGGACAGCATGTTGTGACATGAAGAATCTGTGCAAGATACATTACGGAATTGGAGTACATCTTTGTTATGCTTCTGTGCCTAGTTCAGGGACATTACACAGATACTTTTCCTACATAGAACCACATTGACGTAGAACACTAGACAAAGGTTTTGTGGAAAAGGGACCAGTTTCATGGCTGGGATGATTAGTGAAAACAGTGTTTCTGTTGAGACTATGGGTGTAAACAACTTGGTAAGTTAACAGATAAGCAGGTCAATAGCCATGATTTGTTACCTATCCTCTAGTACTGAATCCATTGGTTCTACCCCTTCTGTGTTAACAGCATGAAGTTGAGCAGCAAATTGGATTGCTTTCTCCAGCCGTTGTACACCCTCCCAGTTGCGGAAGTCAACTAGTGCCAGACGTTCCAGGTGATCGAGCACCTCCACAGTTACTTTTTTCTGCAAAAAGAAGAAAACAAAGTCACAGATCTAGGTCCTAGAAGGAGACTGCCACATACTGATGAGTTGGTGTGGGCAGAGATGAGTAAGCTATAAATATTGCTGCTAAAATTCTTCAGAGTAAAAGCATTTCTTGTTCAAGAAATAACTATTTTATTATACACCCCTACCTCGATATAACACTGTCCTTGGGAGCCAAAAAATCTTACTGCGTTACAAGTGAAACCGTGTTATATCGAACTTGCTTTGATCCACTGGAGTGTGCAGTCCTCCCCCCCACCGACCACTGCTTTACCGGGTTATATCCGAATTCGTATTATATCGGGCCGCGTTAAATCGGGGTAGAGGTGTATTTGAGCATCTTGATATTTTGCTGTATTTTATATTTCCTCATCTTTTTAGTGAAACCAGATTAGAAGCTCCTAAAAAGCACACTGCTGAATGGATACAACAATGTAAGACGAGTGCCCAGCTGTTCGTATGAACCAGCATTCCCACTATCTTTCCCCTCCTCATTTGGTGTCTAGCAGAGGTAAGTCAAAACAGCTGTTACTCCTATAACCAATACACACAACTCCACAAGGTAGCTGGCTAGAGCAGTGTCTCTCGACCTTTCCAGACTATTGTACCCCTTTCAGGAGTCTGATTTGTCTTGAATCCCCCCCAAATTCACCTCACTTAAAAACTACTTGCCTACAAAATCAGTTGTAAAAATACAAAAGTGTCTCACCACACTATTACTGAAAGATTGCTTACTTCCTCATTTTTACCTTATTATAAAATAAATCGTTTGGAATATAAATATTGTACTTACATTTTAGTGTATAGTATATAGAGCAATATAAACAAGTCAATGTCTGTGAAATTTTAGTTTGTGCTAACTTTGACAGTGCTTTTTATGCAACCTGTTGTAAAACTAGGCAAATAACTAGATGAATTGATGTACCCCCGGAAGACCTCTACATTCCCCTAGTTGAGAACCACTGGGTTAGGGGAGCCAAAGAATGCACTACCTCAGCCATTGATTTTCTCTCCATAGATCTAGCCATGTGGGGCAGATCCTTAACTTGGGTAAACTGTCATTGTTCTGTTGACTTCAGTGGAGCCTGACGATTTATAGCAGCTGAGATCTGCCTCTGTAAGTTTGAGTGACCCATGAACTTTAATGCTATCACAAGAACACTTGATTTAAACAAATGCTGCCCCAGAACACCATAGGGTTAGTTTAATTATTTCAGTTTAATTTGAAATTTAATGACAACTTATTTTGCGAAGCTCTGTCTTCCAAGTTCTAGTCTGAACTAACATGGCAGCACTGTTGAGTATAGGGTTTAGAGAACTGTCCTGAGTTTTGATTTGGAGGGATGTAATTAATTTTACCATTATTTCCTCTCAAATTTGCAGTTACTAGCTAACAGAGGAAAGTTACATTGACCAGGTCTGTTTAAATGTTTTGTTGAATTCACCATACCTCAGGGAGTGGTCTCTGTTCCACATGCTGCCATGTTGGATTCTGGTAGACCTAAAGTGGAAGAGATGGGCAGTGATAAATATGCAACAGCAGTTTGAATACTTAGGATGAATAATCTCAGATCATAGACACATTGTCTAAAATACTTGTAAATTGATTCTATTTTGTAGGGGAAATTAGCCCTAGAGAGGAGAATGAAACCAAACCCACATGTACTGAGAAATAAAGTTGAAAGATTGGCTGTAGTGATGAATCAGTTGATGCACAACAAAATATACTTTGCACTTTCACATGTCAGAATGCCTTAAGGGCAGGGAAGCCTACTGAAATTGTGATTTGCTAAAGGGACAAATAAGATTGTGGTACAGAATCCAAGAGTCTAACTTCTAGTCTTATACTTTAAACATTAAACAATATTTGCTGCCTGAAACTTGCTCGCTGATTTATTACTCTTACTCCTGATTAAATTAATGTAAAAGTGGATTCTTCTTCGAGTGCTTGCTCATATCCATTCCAGTTAGGTGTGTGCGCGCCGCGTGCACGTTCGTCGGAAGATTTTTACCCTAGCA
>NC_133790.1:22986543-23002217 GCF_003597395.2 Chelonoidis abingdonii
AGTCCGTGCCTGCCGGCTTCCGGCCGCTTCCTGACAGGAAATCCACAACGCTCCTGTTTACGGTGCCTCGGGGGATCGCAGATAGTCCGCCATTTGCACGCGTTTAAGCCGAAACACCAGGGAGCGGCAGCTTTCCATTCCCCTCACCTTCTGTCACAGGCGCGGGACTACTCGGCGGACAGAAGCCGCCTCCTCGGCACCGGACCCGCTGGCACGGGCCTGGTTGCGGCACCCAAGTCGACTCGGCACCACACTTCCATCTTTCTGAGGTTGAGGAAGCCACGACTTCCTCCATACTAGTGCCGACAGCTCCCGGACGCGCCGTGGTTTAGCTCCCTGCTCCTGCTGCTTCCGTGCCAACAGCAGCCCGGCCCGCCCCCCCCCCCGCCGCAGCCAGGGCTCATCACAGTTGGGATCGCCCGACTGACACCTGCAGAGGCACAGCTGAGGATGCCGCACCCTTGATTTTCCGGTTCCCGCGGGGCCGTCGAATCCAGTGCCTGGCCGCGTCACCTCGCTTCGCCCCCGGCACGCGCCGTGGTTGAGCTTCCCTGCTCCTGCTCTCCGTGCCATCTGCACCGCAGCCAGTGAGCTC
Source organism: Chelonoidis abingdonii (assembly GCF_003597395.2). Classification (NCBI taxonomy): domain Eukaryota; kingdom Metazoa; phylum Chordata; order Testudines; family Testudinidae; genus Chelonoidis; species Chelonoidis abingdonii. The sequence goes on from NC_133790.1 coordinate 22,987,139, forward strand.
TTAAGTCGGATTCCCGGACCGACTCCTGCCGCGGCACCGCCTACGTCGACACCTGTCGATCCCGGCCCACAAGGGCCGTCGATCCGGTGCCTGGCCGCTCCCCGGCATGCGCTGTGGTTTGAGCTTCCGCTCCTGCTGCTCCGTGCCATCGCACCCGCAGCCAGTAGCTCGTTCTAAGTCGGATCGCCGGCAACCGATTCCTGCCGCGGCATCCGCCTACCGTCGACACCGTCCGATCCCGGTCCCACAAGGCCGTCGAATCCGGTGCCTGGCCGCTCGCCGGCAATGCCGCTGTGGTTGGAGCTTCCTGCTCCTGCTGCTTCCCATGCCAATGGCACCGCAGCCAGAGAGGCTCAATCTACCTCGGATCGGCCCGCCGACTCCTCCCGGCACGACACAAACATCGGCACCGTTGATCCCGGTCCCACACAAGGGGCCATGCGGACCAATGCCTGACTATCTCCCCGGCACGCGCCATGGTTGAGCTCCCTGCTCCCTGCCTGCTTCCATGCCAACGACTGTCAAGCCAGAGGGCTCATCTCACTTGGATCGCCGAGGCACAATACCTACAGAGGCACCGGCGACGCTGGACCGTTTGATCCCCGTCCCAAGGGCCGTCGAATCCAGTCCTGACTGCTCCCCGGCGCGCGCCGGGTCAGCTCCTGCCCCTACTGCTCCGTGCAACCTGCACCAACGACAGGGAGCTTGTCTATAGCCCGGATCGCCCGGGCAACCAACCTGCTGACACATGGCGCGGTCAGCCCTGTCGATACCTGATATTCAATGACCCGATATTCTCGGCACCTTCTCGCTCCCATCACCGCTCAGGCGCTATGACTTGCTGTAACTCTCCGTCCTCAGTCGTCGGTCGACCTCCCGGCACCCTGTAGTAGGAGGTCCAGAGTCTCGTTCCAGGTACCGGTACGCCTTCCGTACCGGTCCCAGGTGCCAAGGTGGGAAAGGTCTGAAGATGTCAGAGACTCTGACCATGATTTTTCAGCACCTCCATGGCCTTTCGGTCTATGCACCTGTCTTCCCACGTGGACATCTCTTATGCTCAAGACCGCGATTCTGGTGTGGGCCCACACCACCCTAAGGGCCATAGACTCCCATGGAGGGTCGCGCTCAATGTGGAACTCCAGGTGCAGGAAGGTCCCGGAGGAACGGAACCCGGTAGTGGCGTTCTGTTGGCGGTTGCCCCACTAGAGGGGCCCCGTACCAGTTTATTCGGACCATCCAGGCTATTGCCAATACTCTTTGGAGGGTTCGACTGCGTGCTTGTCCGTCTCTGCCTGCCACTGGTCACCAGTGGTTAAGGAACAGTGAATGGGATGGCCACAGGCGCCAGCCCCGAAATTGTAGGGGGCTTACGCGAGTGACCTATTCCTTCGCAAGGTGTCTCTGGCAAGGGCCTTATAGCTGCGTGACAATCCATGAGCCCTGCTTAGTCCTATATCGTACACCGGGATGGCGATGGCTAAATTTATGGGCTTCCATCAAGACTCCCGCCAAGAGCTCAACTGCCCCCTTGAAGGAAAGGGAAAAACGGCGCCAGAGCTTCCCTCCACGCCTTGTTACCATAAGAGCATCTCCATGACATCAGGGTTTGAACTCTTGAGGTAAATCCCCAGACAGGAGAGGCCCTGAAGGACACAGGTCCTCATGCGATCTCTCTCGCGTGGGGCATACGCCAACATCCTACTGCAGGCCTTCCGTCCCAGCCACACCGGCCACACTCCTCTATGCCTCGCCACAGATAGGGCTTTGGCAGACCGGCGGCGGCTGACGTGTCGCAGACGACCGTCAGGACCCCGAAGAGGCCAAAATCGAGGTCCCTCGCGATCGCTATGGGGACCAAAGATAATCTTCGAAGGTGCCCCAAGGGGGTACCGGTTACGGGCTGATCCCACTCCTACTTCCTCTTGGCGTGGTCCCGTTACTTCAGTCCGCTGTCTTCTACACATGGTGGAGCAGGGGGTCCACGTCGACTTTTGTTCAACCCTGTGCCCTCTTTCAGAGCTCCCTCTAGCCGCATTCCTCTACAAGAGGTGCAGACGCCGATGGATGGAGGGGCAAAGGGGTTACTTCCCTATTCCCTTAACCCCAAACCGTAACGACGGTCACTCAGACTGTCCTAGACCCACAAGAATTCAACCCAGCTTACTGATAAGGTTGAAGTTCCGCGATGGTATCCCTGCGAACCATTATCCTGTCCTTGGATTCCTGAGTGCTAGTAGCCCCCCTGGATATGAAGACGCGTCTTTCACAATGCCACTTCCTCTGCGTGGGAATATCCTCCACTTTCTAAGCTAACCGCTCGTACTTCCGGTTTACGGTATTGGCTGTTTGGCCTTCAGGCAGGCCCCACAGGCATTTCCCAAGTGTTGGCCTCCCATCTCCACTGATGGCGCGTATGCGTTTCCGTATCTGGTCGATTGGCATCATCTGCGGGGGACTCCAAGATACAAGTCGTTCAGCATGTGGGCATCGTCAGGGGACCTATTTCACGATTCTAGGCCTGATGCCACTATGGGGACATCCTCGTCTGGTTCCCACGCATGGGGTAGACCTTCAGGAGCTTCTCTGGACTCCGAGCGAGCCGGATCCTGCTCACCACAGCCGCGGTTTCAGGCAATGGCACGATCATCTGAAGTCCTGCAAACTTCACCCGGACAGGGGCCTATGGTCACGGTAGTCACCATTCCCTCGGAGCACCTAGACTCTCTAGACCGGTGGCTACCCCCTCCCTGATATGCGGCAGGATGCTGCTCCATCCGCATTGACGACAGCTCCGCCTGGCGTCCTAGGGATTCAGCAGCACTGCGAGGCTGTGACGAACTTCAGTGTTACGGCCAGCACAACGGCCATGTGCTCCATGAAGGAACCTGGTGGAACATGGCCCTCCTCCTTTGTACAGGAAGGCCATCCATCTCGTGGCACTTTTGCATAGCCACTCGATAATTCTGGTACGATCCTCTCCCAGGCCGTTCGGAACGCCTTGACGCTTCAATCGGCAGCTTTCCGTGTCTCTGTGAAGTGGTGCCCTTGCCCCAGTGTTGCTGCATTTTGTTTGCTGAAGTGATTTCCCCACATATGGACCGTTGCTTACCGCAGATGAACAGGAAATGTCGCGCGGTTCTGCCCTACCAAGGTCTCCCCGGGACGACTCGACGCTGTTCTCAGGCATAGAAGGCCAACGACGCCTTTCCCCGGCTCTTTGGGTCTTACCCAAACTTCGCAGGGGCAGGGATGCGCGTCATCATGGTTCACTCCACGTGGTCCAGACAGCCACTGATTATGCCCGTTGCTCGGCCTGTCCATAGCCAACCCAATTCACCTCCACACTCACCCACGCCCTCATACCTAGGACGCACAGCGACTGTGCCACCCGCGGACTGAGTCTCTTCACCTCACGGTGTGGCTGCTGGCGTGACTAGCAGGGTAGACAGGAAAGCCTTCCATGCTGGTCAACCGTACCTTGCCTGGTGGAAGCGTTTCTTCTACAGGGGAAACGCTTCAATCTTAACCCTGCTGAGGTCTCGATTCCCTCTATTTTGGACTTACGCCTCTGGCCTACAGCAGCAGGCCTAGCGGTTCTGTCACGCTGAAGGTACACCTTGGCAGCATCTTTACTTCCTCCTAGTGCTGCGGTTGATCGTTCTGTGTTCTCACTCTCTATGGTTTTGAGGTTCCTCAAGAGGCTTGGAGCGTTACACCCTTAGGTACAGCCGCAGCCCCAACACCTGGGTGACCTACATGTTTTAACCTGACTTTGTCTTCCCACCATTCAGCCTTTAGCATCCATGCTCGTTTGACCATACCTGTCTGGGAGAGGCTTTCCTCATCGCCGATTACAGTCAGCCAGACGAGTCTCCGAGCTCAGGCTCTTACGGTGGTTCCCATGGCCACTATTTTTTCCCAAAGACGAGGTCAGTTACGTCCTCACATGGCTTTCCTCCCTAGGTGGTGTCTGCTTTCCGCTTTCCCACACTCAATGCGATGGGACAACAGTTGCACTCTACTGGAGTCTGTACACGTGCCGCAGTTTATGTGAATTGCGACAAAACATTTCCGTAGACGCCAACCTACTTGGTCGCGGTAGCAGACCGGGGAAAGGACTACCCGTTTTCCTCTCCAGAGGATCTCATCTTGGGTGATAATGCACCCGCACTTGTTATTGATTTGGCTCACTTCCCAGCCACATCACCTATGCCTTCACCAGGGCTCCGACTTGGTCGCTGCCTGCTGACTCGTTGTCCTACCCACGCAATCTCTCTCGCGCGGCTCCGTTGGTCCTTGTCCTACCTTTGCTTCGCATTATGCTCTGGTTTTACAGTCAAGGGATGCTGCGCCTCTGGCTCGGCGCTTTTGCATTCGTTGCAGTATCTCACTCCGACCCCACCGCTACTAAGGCTTTGGAATCACCTAACTGGAATGGATATGAAGCAAAGCACTCGAAGAAGAAAAGACGGTACTCACCTTTGTAACTGTTTTCTTCGAGATGTGTGCTCATATCCCATTCCACACCCGCCCTCCTTCCCACTGTCGGAGTTGCCGGCAAGAAGGGAACTGAATGGGCGGCTGGGTCGACAGGGGTTATATCGCGACCATGCGGCGCCACACTCCAGGGGGCGCCTGCCGACCCCACCGAGTGTTCTAGGGTAAAAATCTTCCGACGAACGTGCACGCGGCGCGCCACACGTAACTGGAATGGATATGAGCACACATCTCGAAAGAACACAGTTACAAAGGTGAAGTAACCGTCGTTATATTTGGCCAATCTATTGTTTTGCAGCTTTTAATTTGACTATAAAAGTTTTGAAATTAAGTACATTATAAACTCTGTCTTCTAGCTCAGTCTCTTTGCTGTTATTTGTATTGACAGTACACTAAGTGTAGCCGGTTGAATATGGATCCTGATTCCTGTATGTAGGTTTGGGATTCGCTCCGAGTCTACAAGACAACATCGCAGTGTTATGTCTTTGCTGTAATAATGCTGGCTCTGCTGTAACTGTCACCATGACCACTACTCCTACAAGGCATCTCTTCGCTACTGTCACTGGCTGGGTGGAAGTTGGATGGGGGCAGTCGATTAAACATCCCATTCATGACAGGATCCCCGATTCTCTTTCCCTCCTGGGGCGGGTGGCTGATGTCCCCACGTGTCTTGCTATAAATCTTGCGCTGGATGCGCGACCCCCATCGGATATCATGGGAGCGAACCGAGGCCGCTCCGGGGTCTCACCTGGCCCCTCCGCCGGGGGTCCCCCGCAGCTTCCTGCCGGCCGTCACTCCCTCCCGAAGCAGCCTGCGTGAAGCGGCTTCCCGGGGAATGACCACCCCAGTACGAGGCTCCTCCCGAGGGAGCTCCCCTAAAGTAGCGGCCGAACCGCATAATCCACATTGTCCCCCGCCCTTCCGCATCCGGGATCGCAGGCTCATGCAGCTGAGCGGATGTGCGTCATCGCGCTGCGCTTAGCAGCGTGCTAAGAACGGGAAATACGCCATTTAGGAACTGCGCGCTTAGCAGCGGCGGAGGAACCTTCGTTCTGGGGGAGGGCGACGTGAGGCCTGATCGCTTCCCCGGGCCGGCGGCTCCGCCATGAACAGCGTCGGGGAGGGCTGCACGGAGCTGAAGCGCGAGTACGACCAGTGCTTCAACCGCTGGTTCGCCGAGAAGTTCCTGAAGGGGGAGAACGCGGGGGACCCCTGCGTGCAGCTCTTCAAGCGCTACCAGCTCTGCGTGCAGGTGCGGGGCAGCGGGCCCAGCGCGGCAGGGAGGAGGGGGAGCGAGCCGCCGGGGCGGGGCAGGGCCAGTGAGCCTGGGGAAGGTCTCGTCGAAGGGGAGCGTGGGGATGGGGCGTCCTCGGGTTTCCGCTTCCATCGCTGGGGAAAGGCCTCCCTGCCCCTGCCCAGCCAAGCGCTGCATTGGGCAAGTTGGTGTCTCAGCCGGCGCCGCTCCGGCCCCGCTTGCCCTTAGGCAGGGCGGCGAAGCCTTGGTTACGTTGGGCTTTATTGGGGCAAAATGACTGGTGAGTACAATAGACGGTAGAGGGTGGCTTGCTGAGTTACCCTGGTGAAATCTCTTAGCAAAGCCAGCGCTCAGATAAACTGTCTTTGAAACGAGGATAAACTTACCCACCTGAGAAGGTTCGTGTTATGAAAATAAATTCCTTAGTGTGTTGAGATCCAGATATTACAGTAGGTCTAAGTATTGTTAAGTATCATTTTGAAGATGAAGAAAATCACTTGTGATGAGAAATTTAAAATCTTTTTATTAAAATGTTCATAATTTGTAAGACTTCTTGGGGACAAGCATCAGTCAGATTTGACTCATTCTCTTCAAAACTTCCCTTCATTTGAGAACCACATTAATCTGAGAAACTTGATGTTATAGAGAGAGTATTCATAATTACCATGGTGTGTGTGTATCCTGTTTTATTACTATCAGTACTGATAGAATATTTCACTCACTCATACAGTATTAAATTCTCACACATTAGTGACGACCTCTCTTCCCTTCTCTTTAATTGCTTCTTATCCAGGGGGAATTTAACTTTCAGTCATTAGAACATAAGAACGGCCCTGTGTGGTTAGACCAAAGGCTGATGTAGCTCAGTATCCTGTCTTCTGACAGTGGCCAGTGCCAGATGTACCAGAGGGAATGAACAGAACAGGTATTCAAGAGATCCATCCCTTGTTGCCCATCAGCTCTGGTGAACATAGGCTAGGACACGACGCGCGAGCGAGCGCGCAATAGCTAGGACGAGCGACGAGGAGAGCGCGAGCGCGCGAGAGAGTTCTATTTCTTGCGCGCGTTTTTTGAAAACCCCTGCTGCCCTATTAATTTCATTTGGTGACCCCAAAGATTTGATGTATAGATAGTAGAACTATAATGAGCACGATCGACACACTTAATACGACACTCAGCGACCATCGACAAGCGTCTATATTTGAAGACCTTATCATATCAGTTATCTTTTTTCCAATATAGCTGAAAGTCCAGTGCACTATGATATGAGTCGATACACTGCTCTCCACGTCAGCGGAGGCTGATTTCTCAATTAGGCTCCTAACATTTATTGGAGACCACTGTCCCTGCGCTGTCTGCAACCTTCCAAATTCCAAAGTATCACAATTGGATATGAGCAGCTGATCAACAAAACCTATGACAAATCCAAAAAGGAGAACTTAGCGATGAGTTGCGACGAGCATCTGTCTCACGCATGCAATACCACAGACACGGCCCAGAACATATGATTTTATGATATGAGGTCGAGAGTTTATTTGATTAATTCATAGATCTTAAATCTTATCCGTTTTACTAAGAGCGCCCACACTTTCTGCTACGGATGTTCTCGTAGACCTAACCTCTATAGTCCGCTATTGTGGAATGCACTCAGCTAGTATCGAGAGCAGAAGCTAAGACCTATCAAATACATCCAATAGATCGGTTCTTGAGTGGGACCCAGACAGAAATTTAGAAGCCGCTTCCACCCATTCTATGACCATTGCTTAGGGTAGAGCGCCATTCACTCTTGTCCTAGTAGTATTACCGAGTCAGCAGCAGATTTCCACATACCACTGCTGAATCATCACTTGGCTTCTATGTGCACTGGGACCATGCACGACCAGCGGACAGCCCACAATAGTTGAGATGGAGCCACAGAATCCTACTGCTGGTAGTCTATCGTCACAGCATAGCCCATGCTGCTAGTACCTCTACACCTTCCTACCCTGAGTGAGATGGTTGGAGAGCATCTGAGCATAGAGAGTAATCACGAACTCAGATGATAATATATTCGTATGCGTAGAATGCGAGACAATTAGGAGACTCAGAGGGGAGAGTAGGGCCTACGAGTGCGCGGGCAATTGCTCCGTCAGAGGATCTAATAACATGCAGCTTGTCCTTATTAATAACTCCGTTTACTTATTAAGGGACGCAGGGTAATAACCAGTGTTTGTATAGCGGCTCCCAAGAGACGAGTTGACTTATTCTATGGTCAGGTAATGGCCGTCTATATCATAGACGTTACTCTATTAATGGATACTCATTTGGTATCATTGACAGAAAGCGATGCTGCCCAACACCTCGTCTACCCTCTATCTAATTCCTTTTCTCAGATTAATTTTATGCGCATCATGTTTGATAGGCTGGGCTAGGATCTATAGAGCACTCGCCAATTTACTTTAATGATGCGAGCGACGCTCTTGCGCGATGACCTAGAAAAGTGACCAACCTGTGCGTTATTTAATCCTGTCCTTTGGTTCTATCTTTTTCAACACAAACTGACCACACTCACCAATGAGACGGACCCAGACCCCTCCTTAATCTATGCCTGCTTAATTTGACAAGTCCCTTACCAAAAGCTATTAAAGCAAGGGCTTATCGAAAACTAAAATACACTATATCCACATGGAATTCCCCTTATACACATCTTGTCGCACCCTAAAAAGAATTCTAAGTAGCGATATGTGAGGCATGATTTCCTACAAAACGTGTGTTGACTGTTCCCAAATTATGTTCAAATTCTATGCTAACAATTTTGGTTCTTTACTATAGTTCACCAGTTTGGCCCGTACTTCGAGTCAGGCCTTACCGGCCATGTAATTGCCCGGATCACTCTCTGGACCCTATTTGAGGAAGTAACGCCCCTTAGGTATCACCAATAGAGCTGGCTGCACATGGAAGTCTCATTTGGCCACATAGAAGATTAGCTTGTCTTTCCTCTAGGCTATGTAATGTTCTCGGCCCAAGCTTCAGATATTATTTCATAGCAAAGAAAGAGGAACAACATCCTAGTTACACTGCGTGGTATCCACTTCATAGGAAATTCGCCCCACAGATAATAATGAATAGGATGAGTCTATGTCACGGCCTGGAAAGGGCAGTGAGATGTATAAAAGCGCTATCGAGTAATAGGTGCCATATAGTAAACCTCATGTATAGTTAGGTTCTAGTAATTTTGCATGAGATGTGTTTAGTATGGCTGAATTGTGGGGGTTTTTGAATGGCTGAAATTTCATAAACAATGGCAGAGACTAAGCGCACGCTCCAAAAGCATGCATTATTTGCGTCTACATCCCTCATGATTGTAACCCTCACTATGGAGGCACATGAACAAGATTCCCTTATGTCACAGGGCTACCCAAAGCCTATGTCCGCAGTGAAGCCTCAACTTAAGTCCATCTAGAAACAGTGTCAAGACATATGAATGAAATGATCAGATCAAAAACTAATAAATATTGTGTCTGTATGTATCTTAAAAAATCAGTAGCTTGTTTAATAGTGAGCCCTCAGTTGTATTTGGAAATGCGCTGCAGTTCTCCACCATCAAGGCGCTCTGGCGCCATAAGGCAGATGTCATAGCTGGCTATCTCTTCATATCTCCGCGGCCAGGGGCGGACTCCAGCACCAGGGAGAAAGCAGTGTCTGGGGCGGCAACAGTGCTATCGATGGCAGGCATTTGCCAATTCCTGGGGTGGCACAGTCGAAAGGGCGGCTTGTTTTTTTTTTTTCGTTTTTTTTTTTTGCCTTCTGGCAGTTCGGGTGGGCCAGCAGTCCAAGTGGCTTTTTTTTTTTTTTTTTTTTTTTTTTTTTTTTTTGGCTATGGGGCGGCAAAAACAATAGGTAGGACGGAGGCCGCCGCGACCGTCTCGCTCTGGGCTCTACTATTGCCTTCTCTACGCCACACCAGATTTAAATTCCCCTTGGCAAATTAGTGAGGCATTCCACTGTCTACAACAAAGGGAAATATTGGGCACCCTATGGGTGGCAGCGATAGCTAAGGGCCCTCCCTTCTCTATCACTCATTAATAAAACTGTGCTCTTATTTAAAATCAGGCTGGTCTACTCTGGAGACATTACTTCAGCAGCATCTTACAGCAATCAGTTCGAGCTTCCTGGAATGCTTTGTAAAACATTGGGGTGAATTCATCCCTGTGGCAGAGGAGAAATGCAAAAGGCCTATGCACCACTGAAGGTCTGACAAATGCCCACATTCAGAGGTTCTGTAGTGTTTCACAAAGCATCCGAATACAATCTCAACTGTACGAGCTCTGGAGTAGTCCTTATAGGCACTCGTGCGGCTCTGTGCTGAAGCTGAATTACTGTTGGCATGGCAAACTCCTTAGTTACTTATGTATTACACTTAGATTTCCAATCCCATAGGCCTGTGGAATGCTGAATCACAACGTGGAGATCAGTGGGAGACAAAGTCAAAAAGTGCCTACTGAGTGACTTTAGCACTTGCCTGTTTGAGAGACTCGGCTCTCATCCTGCATCCACATAGGGAGGCTTCAGACGCTGGATTGCCCCTTGATTTAAAAGAGAGGTAGAGCATGTCGTGCATGAGGGGCCCTCAGCTTTGGAACCTGCTGCCATGACCCTGATAGAAATATCTAGGCCTGTTGACATTTGGAGAAGTGCTGAAGGCAAAATACTTATTCAAAAGCTTATTTTTTGGAGAGGGGACAAAGTTGGAGCAGAGCAAGTTTTTTGTGAGGCCTGCTGGAGTGTTAAGCTGTGTTTTCTAGTCTGATTTAAATGTTCTAAATTTGTGTCAAACCAAAGGGGCATGTTTAATATCTTAACAGAATCTAAATAAATCATAAACAAGTAACTGATCAAGCAACTCAGATTTACGTGCAAACAGACTGTCTCCATGTCTCTCCAGCAATGAGAGCTGAGGCGAAATCCCTGCAGACCTAAAACCTAAGCAAACTGCAATGCTAAAAACATTGGAGTTTATCTCTGCTAGGAACCTGCAGGATTGCCTCTAGGTAGCACAGCACTGGACACGAGCGTCGGACGTTGGGGACGAACTTACCCTGCTGGGTGGATTATGGTTCGCACAGGATCTTCTTCACGTCATAATATCTTTGATTACCATCAAGATCCTATATTACAATGTTTTTTCTTTTCCAATTTTTTTCGTTATTTGATTCGTAAGTTTCTTTTCACTGGCACACTTGGTTTATTGATGGTTCCCTGTGTGTGTGGCAGCGTGTTCTGTTCATTATACCTCTTGTTCCCCATAGCACATTCTTTGTGTTAGCAATAGCAGAAATAGGGATCGATGGTTGCGTATGGAACCAGTCCCCTGCACTGAAGCAGGGCTAAGTATTAACTTACATCCTGACGGAGTGGTTGAGTGATCTGGTCTAAAACTATAAACAGTTACAACCTCCCTCGTAATTTGCTCCATGGCTAACTACATGACAGTTAGGAAGTTTTTCTAAGTCTAACCTAATTCCCTTGCTGCAAATTTAAGCCATTGCTTCTTGTCCTGCTCCTCAGTGGTAAGCGACATATTCCCTCCTATTATAACAAACTGTTTACTGTCATTTCAGTGTCACCCGCTCCAAGGGTCTTCTCTCTTCTCCAAAAGCACTACAAACCACCTTTTTTTTTTTTTTTTTTTCAATTTTTTCCTTGTAGTCAACGTTTTCTAGATCTTTAATCAATTTTTGTTGCTCTCTTTCTGGACTTTCTCCAATTTGTTCACATCTTTCCTGAGGTGCGTGCCGCAGAACGGGACCACATGCAACCCTAAATGAGGCCTTAATAGTGCTGAGGCAGACTGAAGAAAATTTCTTCTTTGTGTTTTGCTTACAGCACTCCTGCTATGTAGCAACTCCCAGATACAATGATGTTCGCTTTTCTGAAAAACAAATGTTACAAATTGTTTGACATCATATTAATTGTGATCCACTATACCTGGATTCCTTTTTCTGCAGGACTCCTTCCTAGGCAGTCACTTTCCATTTGGTATTATATGCAGTTTGACAGTTCCTTCCTAATGTGGAGTACTTTGCATTTGTCCCTTATTGGAATTTCATCCAATGTTAGTACTTCAACACCCATTTCGTCCACAGTTTGTCCAGATCATTTTTGAATTCTAATTGCCTGTCCTCCCAAAGTAACTTACAGTCCCTCCCAGCTGGTATTGTTGCAGGCTTTTTATGTGACTTTCTATGGCATTGTCCAAAACATCATTGAAGATATGATAAACCAACCCCAGACAGATCCTAAGGACCCCCACTTGATATGCCCCTTTCCAGCTTTGAACCTGTGAACGCATTGGGTAATCTACTCCTGATAATGGTTTTCCAACACTTGTGCACCACTTAATAGTAGGTTCATCTAGGCTATTTCCTTACCAGTATCAAAAATGGTACTAAAGACAAGATAATCTACCTCATTCTACACATGGCTTTCCCCTTACCACAAATGCTTTGTATCCTGTCAAAGAAGAGTTAGATTGGTTTAAAAAAAAAAAAAGAAAAACCATAATATGATTTGTTCCTGCCAAAATCTATGTTGAGTGTAACTTATCACCTCATTATCCTCTAGGTGGTTACAAATGGATTTGTTTTGAATTATTTGCTTGCTTTATCTTTCTGGCTGGTTGGATCATAGTGGAAAAGTGGTCTAGTAGCCCTGTTTGTCTTTTTCCCCATTTTTATAGGTAGGTACTATACTTTGCCCTTTCCAGCCCTCTGGGATCACAGCATTCTCCCATCCTCCGTGAGTCTCAGAGATCAATGGTGAATGGCTCAGACGATCTCTCTGCCAGTTCCTTAAATATTCTAGCTTGTATTTATGTCAAACCAACTAAACTTGTTTAAGTAATTCTTAACTTCTTGTTTCCCCTATTTTAGACGAGCAGATCCTATCCCATTTACATGCTATCTTTTTGGTGAAAAACGAAGACAAAGAAGCATTTAACGACTGTTGGCCATTTGGCAGCGTTTTTTCTGTTAAAATGTCTTTCCCTCCTCATATGAAGTAATGGGACAGGTACCTTGTCCTGGTCCTTCTCCTCTTGCTTATCTAATGTCTGGTCAAGTGTTTTCCTAGTTACGTCTTTATGTCCCTAACTAGTTTAATCTGCTTTATTGGACGCTTGGGCTTATCTATTTTTCTCCCTAATAGTTGCTTGTTGTTCTTAATAGTTCACCTTCAGTATTGACGCTAGTTTCTACTTTTTGTAGGGACCTTTTGAGCTTCAAGATGTTGAAAAGAATCCTGGTTGTCAGCAGAGTCCTTACTATACCTTCCCTATCGATCCTATGTATTGGAATAGTTGCCTGTCCCCTTATTAATGTCCTCTTTAAAAAAAACTGCTAAAAAATCTCCTGAACTCCTTTTTCCCTATTAGAACTTGCTTCCCATGGGATCTTACCTACCAATTCTCTCTAAGTTTGGCTAAAGTCTGCCTTTCTAAAGTCCATTGTCTTTATTCCTGCTCTCTCCTACCATTCTTAGAACAAGGCGTGAGGCAAACTTTTTGGGCTGGATGGCCACGATCCGAGTGGGGAAATATGTATGCAGGGCAGGGCAAAGGTTATGGGACGGGGTGGCATCGTGTGCAGGAAGGGGCTAGGGCAAGGGATTGGGGCAGAAAGGAGGGTGTAGGGTGATATGAAGCGGGGATCGGGGAAGGCGTTGGGGGTGCAGAGGTGCGAAGTACAGGAGGGGGCTCAGCCATGGCAAGGGGTTGGCGTGCACAAGGAATGCAGGGGTGTGACAGGGGCTCAAGGCAGGGGGTTGGGGTCAACAGGGATGCGGGGTGCAAGGAGGAGGCTCAAGGGCAGGGGTTTGGGGTGCATAGGATGGGGGGTGCGGGGTGCAGTGGGGGCTTAAGGCAGGGAGTTGGGGGCAGGGGCAGAGGGGTTTTCAGGCTCATGGGGTGCAGTGGCATGCATCGGGGCGCAGGGAGGCCTCCCGGGGGGGTGCAAGCCTGCCCTGCCCTAGCCCTAGACCATTTCAAGAAATGCCTGCGGCCCCTGGCCGTGCCTGCCAGGTACCCTCCCCCTAACACGGACAGCTCCCTATTGGCTGCAGGTTCCCCATTCTTCGGCCAATGTGTAGCTGTGGGGGGTGGTGCCTGAGGCAAGGCCAACGAACAAGCCCTCTGCTCCCTGCCGCCTTCTGCACCACGCCGCCCAAAACGACACAACAGAGATGAGTGATCTGAGCAAGGCGGGCCACAAGGCCGTGGCGCCAATGGGAGGCAAGCCTGTGGGGCCCAGATCCAAAGCCCTGAGGCTGGAATCAGGCTCAACGGGCCGTACGTTTGCCCATCCCCCTGCCCTTAGAATCACGAAAACGCTACGGAACCTCCCACATATGCAGCGCATTTCATGATCACTTTCCCCAAACGACAAGCTGCACCTTCCACCAACCTTTCCTTGCTATTTATCAGAATCCAAATCTTGAACAGCCTCTCCGCCTGGTCACTCTCACACCTACGCAAAGTGAAAAAGTTGTCCCAATGCATTCCAAGAACTTGTTTAAATAATCTGTGGCCCTGCTGAATCTTATTCCACCAACAGATGTCCTGAGGGTAATTAAGCCAAATCTTATGATATCACATTCTATCTGAACCATCATGCAGAAGTGGTATTCAACTTTGATATAATGATCCAGTAATTGCTTAATGTGTAATAGACATTATTTTAACCTCCACCCAGAACTTGGCTAGTGTGTTACTCCCCCACCAAACAAATGAAAAACCCCATGCATTTTCTTAAAAGTAACTTTCCCTTCTAGTTTGGCTGTAGGCTACAAGACATTTTCCTCTTTATCCTACAGAATACAGGCTAAATGAAAAGGAAATAACCCACCCCAGGGTGAGAGTAGGCTGCTAAAATCTATACAATACCCACATTCAGCCTTGGTCAAGAAAGTTGGTCAGCCCAGTGTCTGATGAATGTAACCGTGGCCAGGTTTCAGTACAAACCTTTTCCAGATACGTCTTTGGTATATGAAGTTGAAAGTCCGTCATCCAAGGGTCTTTGTGCAAATAGAAGAAAGACAGTTTAGAATCCATGTAAAACACATGTCACGTTATCCTTTCGCTGCCAAGATATACCTCCCAAGTGGCCATAACATTTTATGCTTGTGGAGTAGGAGAACAGCAAAATAGCGAAAACCTTTTTATAAAGTTAACAAACTTTCTAATATTGATCAATATCTATTTGAATTGAGTATAACCTTAAGAGGCCCCAGACCCCATTGTGCCTTGTGCTCCTGTACAAGCATATATAGAAAACACAGACCTTTTTCCCTGGA
>NC_133790.1:23002242-23053323 GCF_003597395.2 Chelonoidis abingdonii
TTTTCCAGATTATTTATGAATATGTTGAATAGGACTGGGCCTAGTACAGATCCTTGGGGGACACCACTATTTACCTCTCTCCATTCTGAAAATTGACAATTTATTCCTATGCTTTGTTTCCTATCTTTTAACCACTTACCAATCCATGAGAGGACCTCCCCTCTTATCTGATGACTGCTTACTTTGACAAGGTCCCTTACCAAAAGCTATTAAGCAAAGGCTTTCTGAAAATCTAAATACACTATATCCACTGGATTCCCCCTTATACACATGCTTGTTCGCCCCTACAAAGAATTCTAGTAGATTAGTGAGGCATGATTTCCCTTTACAAAAACCGTGTTGACTGTTCCCCAACAAATTATGTTCATCTATGTTTCTAACAATTTTGTTCTTTACTATAGTTTCAACCAGTTTGCCCGGTACTGAAGTCAGGCTTACCGGCCTGTAATTGCCGTGATCACCTCTGGAGCCCTTTTTAGAGGTCCCTTAGTATGCCATATTCAGTAGTCTCTGCATCATTTACTTGTCTTTCTCTGTATATTCTCCAGAGTTCTGTTTTTCATTAGCAAGAAGAGGAAACATCCTAGTTTCACTGCGTTGTTCTTCATAGAAAGCCCAATATAATGAGGATTTCTTCACTGGAAGTGCAGTGATGTTAAAAAGCTGCTACAGTTTGTGTGCCTTATGTAACTCAGTATAGTAGGTTATTTTGTGTGTTAGGTATGTCTAGGATTGTGGGGGATTTTGAATGGCTGAAATTTCATAAAACAATGGACTTACAAGGGCTGTCCAAAGAAGCATTATTTTTTTTCTTACACTGCTCATCTCACTATTGGCTCATGTACAGGACCCAGATCCTACACGCTGCTGCAAGTGGGTGAATCCCTGTGCTATGAGGCTCATTAACTTCATTGGGGCTCCATGCAGGCATAGAGGTCTGACCACATGATCAGGGCCTAATTTTGTTGCCCCCTGATTTGGCTTCACACCTAATTTGTTGCCCCCTAGATCTTCTTCATTCTTGAAGTTGAAGTCTAATTGGTTGATATATTTCTGGGTCTCCTTTGTTTAAAAAGTTTGACAATATTTGGCTTTTTTGTTCAGTTGCAAATTATTCCATCTGTATTCCAAATAATCAAAAATCACAACTTGTGGTACTTCCTTCTGTTCATTTAAAATCTTTGGATGTCCTCTTTTGGCCTTGTTTTTTTGAGACATTTACTATTACCAAACATTGATTCCAGTTGTTTTTGTTTTCCTCTCCTCTTACATTTGCTCATAATATGCATTCTTTTCTTCCTTATGGTTAAACACTTTATTGGTTGCTTTATATTTAATATTTCTATTTTTCATCCTAACTGTGATTCATTCTTCAGATGCATGTGGACAAGTATCTTATGTTCTTTTACTCTCCTGGTTAGCATGATCTTATGCTCTTTTTTATTTAAAGTTGTCTTTTTTTCTTAAGGTGTGTACCTTAATTGGATTCATTCCTTTATTTTCTTCTCTAAACTCATTTAATTTGTGTCCCTTGCCTTTGCTTTTACATCTGTTAGCCTTTGACCGTGTATTAGGAAAGGAAAGGCTATCTGTCACCTTGTTGCATTCATGGTGTTCTGAAACAAATGATCTTGAACAAAGTTGAAAGAAAGATACTCTTCTTCTATTCTAAAATTGATTGTGTGTGTTTCACCAATAGGTATAGCACTTGAGTAGCTAAAATTGCTGACTGGCTACTTTCTTGCTGCTCTTCTAGTTAAGAAATGCTTTTCATACTTTCATCGACTTACAGTAGATGTATTACACACACGTTCTGAGGTCTAAAAGAAAATGGGAGTCAGATCACTTGAGAATCTCTGGGTAAAGAAAAAAGGTATAAAAATAAATAAGGGAGGAGACATGGTAGAGGTCTACTATAGAGCTCCAAATCAGGAAGAGAAGGTGGATAAGACATTTTTAAATGAAGCAGACATCTCCATATCCAAAAGACCTAGTAGTATCATGGGACTTGAACTATGTGGACATCTGTTGTAAAAGTAATACGGCAAAATACAAAACTTCCAGTTAGTTACTGGAAAGTATTGGGACAACTTTTTTTTTCCAGAATGTAGAGGAAGTAAGCAGGACGACAGCCATTTTAGATTTGATTCTGATTTAATGGGGAGGAATTGGTAGTGAAAGCGATCATGAAATGATAGATTTCATGATTCTAAGGCAAGGAAGGAGAGCAGCAGAATAAGGAAAAAGGACTTTAAAAAAGCAGACTTTGAGTTTGTTAAAGAACTGGTAGGTAAGGTCCCATGGGGAGAAAATCTAAAGTGTGTGTGGTGGAGGGAATAGTTCAAGAGTGCTGGCAGTTTCTCCAGGAGACAGACTATCCCCATGTGAAGGAAAGATAAGAATAGTAAGAGGCCAATATGGCTTCATCGGGAGGAGTGTAACAAAAATGATAAAATACTTAGAAAATCTGACCTATGAGGAAAGGTTAAAAAAACTGTACATGTGTTGTCTTGAGAGAGGACTTTCTGTCAGGGCAGTTAAACTGTGGAATAGGCTTCAAAGGGCGATTATGGAATCCACATTACTGAAGATTTTTTTAAGAACAGGTCAGACAAACACTTGTTAGGGATGTTGTAGGTTTACTTGGTCCTGGTGCAGCGCAAGGCTCTGGACTTCATGACATCTCAAAGTTCCTTCCAGTCATAGATTTCTATGATATAAAACTATGTATGTTCTTTAATCTCTCCTATAAAGTTTAATTGCAGTCACCTTTACTTATGTTTTTCTTCATATATACACATTTTTAACATGTAATAGTTCTTTTCTCCATGTCCCTCCTACATGAAGCTTTACCATGTCCATCCTATATGAAGCTTTATTATTAATGTTCCAGTTGGAAGAACAGGCAGTTAGTGCTTTTGTAACAGTCATCCTGTCAATTTTCTTTCAAGATGCATTACTCCATGAAAACTTGATCTGTTGCCTTGGTGCTTCTGCTCAGAGCAGAAGCACCAAGGCAACCTCATCTTTAGGTCCCATTAGCTTCTCTTTCACTCACCGCACCAGGCGTAATTCCTCCAATATATGGATGAGAAGTGTTTGGTCTAGGGCTTGAATAAATTTATCTGATGCAGTTTGGGCTACAATTCATACTATGTTTGCAATATCTCTTTGAGCATGTCTGATGGTATGTTTTGATGGAAACCTTAATAGCAACCTTGATTGGCCTTAAATTATGTCAGGCAGGGAACATGTCTTCATGTAGAACCACAAAACATTATTAAAACAAATTTGCCTTTTTTTTTCTCCCCTCTTCCCTCCTAGAAAGCTATTAAGGAGAAAGACATACCCATTGAAGGGCTGGAATTCATGGGTCCCAGTAAAGGAAAAGCTGAAAACTCCTCCTGACCTTGTTTGGGCATATTGTGCCATTACAATGAACTTTTGGACTTGGAAAAAAAACCTCACAAAGACTAGAAGATTGCCTTGGATTAGCTGTTATTTCTGCCTGGCTTTTTAAGAAGCAAGAAGTCTTTTCTGTCGTTTCTTTCAGCTAGGTTGTGTGGCAATTACTGTTTCATCTTAAATGAATGTTGGTAGTCTAGCATCATGCGGTGTGTGAAAAGCCTTTTTTATCAATCTATGATCATCAGTGAATGTACTCTGAACAGGGGAATATTTATTGAAATGGGTTTAGATATTAGCTGGTTTATAATCAGTTGCTTTTTTATGTATATAAGACAATTTTAAATGCTAAAATTAATGTGAAAGGGGTTAATTTACTTACGGGAGTGTGCTGCTGGATTTTTATTGGGATAGAGTTGGTTTCAGTTTTCCTGAAAACTGATATGCTACAGCTTTGCTTCATATTGTGCAACTTTAGTGGTGTCATAAAGTACCACTGCCAGAGTTGCAATTATTTTTGTTTGAACACACAAAGTGTTATTTTAATATAGAATACACATCTGTTAAGTAAAGTTATGCTTGACTAAATGAGACAACTTCCAGTTAAATCTGCCTGTGCACTTTAAGATGGAAAGGGGACAGCCTGTCCCAGAAGTGAACAGGAGCAACTGCTTTCAGAAGGTACTTTCAACAGCCTCAGGCACTCTATGCAGAGTTGAAAGGCACTGACGCAATCTTGAATTTAACTCTGTGCTACTGAAGGGCTGTTGCCCCATCAATAAAGCTTCAACAGCAATTCAATTACACTTCAGTTGTCCTCCTCCAACAGGCACCCCGTATGTGTCCAAAAACACTCCACAGATTAGCCTCAAAATCATGACGTTAATGTCAGCTTAAGTTAGATACTTGAATTAGACAAGAGGTTCCTGCCTTATGACACTCTAAAACAGTACCCAGCTGTCTGTTGGAAATTTGCCTTCCTGCTTTGTAATAAGAAATCTGAAAGGATAGGGAGAAATTCAACTTTATAATATATCTCTGCATGAAAACTAATGTCCCAAACCAAAACTTAGCTGGTTGAAATCTGATTTAAAGAGTTATTGAAATTTTGATTTAGTAATATCAGGAACTGTTGAATGGTGATCTTAGTGTAGCATGTAAAAGATTAGTCAAGAACTAAGCTTGTTTTCCAAACTTCTTTAGAGACTTTTGTTTAGCCCTCTTCCTTACAGCAATGCACCTTGCCCTCTAGCCTTCTAACTGAAAAAGACTTTTCCATAAGGAGGCTCCTGATAGTGGTTTTTTTTAACTCAAGTCAACCTGAAGTCTATGAAAAACAAAGCTTCCTGCTCCTGCCCTTAGCCCTTCCTCCCTAAATCCCTCTGGAGATCTTCAAGAATGGATCTTTTTTTCTGCAGACCTTAACGTAACTGGAGAAAGCAAGAGGTGTGGGTGCCTCAGAACAGCAATTAATTTTCCCCTTCTCTGAACCTAAGGTTTGCAAAAGGAGAAAATCCCTCTGCCCCCACAGCCTTATGAAAGAGATGAGGGAGTTTCCTCACCATTCATCCAACATGAGCACAGGGAGCAGCTGAAGGAGTGAGAAAAGGAGTCTCCTCTATTGATGTTGCTTCTCCTCTCCACAGGATGTGTTAAACTGTTGCCATTCTTTTGGACTATAAGAGGGTTTCAGTCCTTTGGAAATGAGTTAAGAGGACAGGAGCTCTGTTCCTAGGCTCTAAATATGAGGGGAAAAACATTTCTTAATGAGACTTCTTGTAAGAATTGGAGCTTCTTTATTACAGACCAGAGAACTGCAGCTACAGTACTCTGGCACAGAGGATGATACATGAGACTTTTGACCAACCACTGAAAGCACACTTATCTCTTGGACTTTCTGGAGGCTACAGTGTGCCTACTGTTGTAGGTCACTAGAGTTTGCAGAAACTGAGTTTGTTTACTAGTCCTCATAATTTAAAAAAACTCATTAAAGAAATTTCCATAACTTCAGTAAGATGGAATTAATATTTCAGCTATTTAATTGCTGTAAGTACATACTACCATTAAAAAACCTCCAGAAAATACAGTTAATGTTGTAGTTCTCAAACAAGGTCCCTGATTTACCTTAATTGCCCCTAGTGATGCTCTGATCATAGTGAACTCCTGTAATATTATGATCATTAGGCTAATGAAACTTCTAAATACATAACATTTAGAATACCTTAAGGAGCTATATGGCCATACATAACACCCCAGAAAATTAAGAATAGCACATGGGAGCCAGTTGTTCCCATTGTCTTCAGGATGGGTCTGATTCTGCTAGCCGTTGAGGGCATTCAACTTCCTACAGCAAAAACTTAAATGGAATCATTTTGATCCTGTAACAGGCTAGCATCCTGTTCAACTATTATTAGAAATAGCACTAGCTTATATTTCAGCCTCATACACCCAGACAGAGCTAACATGAAAAAAAAAAAACAGTATGGTAAAAGTCACCAATAAATATCAGGCATTTATATATGAAACAAGCTATAAAGCCAGTTTTCTTTGGAGCATTCCATGCAGAGAAAGGGAGATGGTAGGATGGCATCATTTGAGGCCGAATTAATATCCATGGGGAATGCTGTTTGAGATACGCCTCTACCTTGATATAACACTGTTCTCAGGAGCCAAAAAATCTTACCGCATTATAGGTGAAAACACCTATATTGAACTTGCTTTGATCCACCGGCATGTGCAGCCGCAGCCCCCCTAGAGCACTGCTTTACCGCTTTGTAGCTGAATTCATGTTCTGTCTAGGTGTATAACTTTGCACATTCTTTAAGGATAATGTGCACTCTAGTCCCTGGCTGCAGCTTGCACTTCACCTCAGTGAAGTGTTTTGGGTAAGAGGAAAGAGGCAGTCATGCTAGTGTTAGTGTCTTACTATCCCAACTCTGGAAAAAGTTTCATCAGGTAATTCAAGTAAGCCCAAAAGTGCCTTACACTGAGCTGTAACATAGGGGGAAGCTTGCTTTAGCAACCACCTGTATTCTGTTAAGATGCTGTAATAATGGGGATGAAATAAATATTGTGAAATGAGGGGGAAAAAGTGTCTTGTTCACTGTAGAATTTTTCTTGTATTGACTAATCATTTGCAATTCTTCTTCTAGGTGGAGGATAGGAATAGAAGGATAGAAGCTCATTAGAGAAGGGTAGTACTGATTCCTGAACAGTATAAATTACCTTTTCCCTTTACTGATTTGGGGGAATATATGCTTACTTCTATAAGTAATTTTTATAATGGTTAGTTTACTCATATAATGAGGACAAAGTCTTCAGTCCCTGCAGAATTTAGGGGTTTCTGGCCTATATTATGTTCTATATGTAGTCAGACAGTTGTCTTTCAAATTCTGCAGCTAGAATACTCCTGAGCTGCTCTAGCTTTTAATGTTCTAAAGGAGCAGTAGTGCAATAAAACTCTGCTAAATTGACTAAGTACAGAAATGTAGTAGAAAACAAGCTGCTGCTCCATTGCAGCATCTCTGTAGTACCACCATTTATTTGTGAATTAAGCTTGTTTTATTTTAAAGTTTGCAACAATGAATGGGTATGACCTATTCATGGAAAATGCAGGGCCAAGAACGATTCAGCTTTGGCAAAACTGAATTGTCTGTTACAGTATAGATTTGTTAATTAGTACTATGAAGTCATAACTAAAGAGCTCACCCCTATTCAAAAAGAAATTCTAGCTTCTTAATTGCTGTAGGGTAACACTTTGTATTTATGGTAGAATACAAAAATGCTTCTGCTTCAAAACAGACTGGTTAAAATAAAAGGAAGCTTCTTGCACAGCTGTGTTGCTTTGTTGTCCATGATGGACAGCTTAGTTTTCATAAATTTGCACAGCACTTCACTCCTAATTGCACATATTAAGCCCTAATTTATGCAGTAACATATGTATGAAGCCATATTAGATTATAAAGCCATTTGGCAAAATTGCACAGGGAGAACAAGGCACAATAAGTACTGTCAGGGGTGTGGAACAGTGCAACTCCTTCAAGATGCTACAAGAGTAGAACTTTGCTCTGTCACAATATAGGAGCATTCCAGCTAGGTAAGACAATGATGTCTACTAGAGTATAGCTCTTATGATTAATGGCTTAGGGAGAAAATCCAATTACGGTTTACATCCAATTCTGCTGCTCGCATAAGAGTTTGGTTTTCTAGAAAGTATTCTTACCACTAGTCTGTTATAGGCCATAAAGCAATAACCACTCCTATCTCTCATGGCTGCTTAAAGGAGATAAGCAGAAATTAAATCCCCCTCACCACACTATTGCCTACAAACACCCTTTCCAGCCCCGCAAGAGTTTGTTAGCCATAAATTCTCTGTAAACAGTAATGGGAAAAGACTAGATCGAGGATTTCCAGTTCTTTACAAAGGTCCACACACAAATGGTAGGTTAGGATTTATTTACGTTAAGTGACTTTCACTTCAAGTACAGGGCTAAAGGTCAGAACACCATTTATAACTTGACAGTACAAGGAATGGAGAATATTGTTTAGATTGAGGGTCCCATACAATGTTCTGGTCCAAAGAGTAATGGTCCAAATTGCTGCTGTGGTCCAAGTGTTTAATGATCCTCTTCATAGCCAGTCGGGAGAGGATTAGTATGAGGGTTGTGAAACAAAGTTTTGTTCCCATCTCCCCATGGGAAGGGCTGTTGAAAGAAGTAATTGATAAGATTGCTTGGTAACTACTTGACAAATCTGCTAAGGCACAAGAAGTCAGCTTCTATAAACAAACAATGTTTGAGTCTGTACATATTACTGAATTTGGAAGCCTGGAGTAAGCAAGTTGAAGCTGAGTTTACACTCACTGCTTGTGGTAACAGCAGAACTTTCTTGAATGCTTGGCTAAATCTGCAATTCTAAAGATGTGATAATCTAGTCAGCACTGCACCTCTTGCAATGTGTACAAGCAACTGTGGTAAAACAACACACTTAAGTGTAGAAATGAATTTACAAGTATCCCAAGACAAACTAAGCCACGGTACTTTGAACTAAATATTAGGGGCAGCTTATTATAAATTCATTCTACTTAAAAAATAAGTAGCAGTAAATTCAAGAACCATAAACAGCCTGCCACTACTTCCATCCCATTAGGGTTCTTTTATCAATAGCTTCTGCTAGGGATGCCGCTTATTTGAGATTACTTCAGGGATTCTTAATAGTTTCCATAGCAAGTCCTCCCCTCCCATTTAGCAATTTGGGAAAGACAGGGTGATCTCAACCTGACACCTGTGTGTGTCCCCTTGGCTGAGAACCCATGCTTAAGTCCCTTCTACCCTCTCAGTCATGACAATGCTGCCCTTTGATCTGCGTGAATGTAAGTTAAAGGGGAAAACTATTTATGGCCAAAACCTTGATGTTTCTTATACATGCCTGAGTAAGAAAATTTAAGATGGAAGGAGAACTCAACATCTACATATAAATACCACAGCTGACAGCCTAAAAGCTCTCCCCGTCTCAACAGAAGTGAGTTCTTGATTCATAACAAAAACAAATGCAGATATTTTTCCCATCAGTCAATTCTATTTCCTATCACTTATACCTACTGCAAAAAACAAAAACACACACACACAGTAGTGTAGTAGTATCTTGGAATAAATAATTCAGTGATTGGAGAAGATAAGCACATCTTTAAAAGCACTGTTGCATATACCTTGGTCCTGATGCGGAGGTGAGCATAAGGAACAAACTCTTCTCTTTCATGTTCATGCTGCATCTTTAAGTAGCAGTTCAGCATGCATACACCAACGCCAGGAAGAGCAACCACAAAAGACAAGATCTTCCATGTCCGAGCTAATGAAGGAAATAAAATACTGTGAAGATGGTCAACAGTACAGCTAGTCAAACAATGAGAATTTCCATGTGGTCATGCATTTCTAAGTCTGTTTTGAATTAGAATGAAAACAAGTTTTCATAATCTCTCTAAATTCTGAAAATATTTTGGTTTTGGATAAATTGAGGTTTGAACAATTTTTCAAAATTGTTTTCAATTTTTATATGAAAGCAGTAGGGACATAATATAGCATCTAGTATTACATTCAAAATGACAAATTAAATACTATATTCCAAAATTCTATTAAAAAAATTTCCAAAACAAATTGTGTTGAAAACATTTTGAAGGGAAGTTTCAAAGTCTTCAGTTTTGTGAAAAAAAGTTGGTTTAGTCAGTATTTTGGCAGAAGACTTGTAATTAATATCTTCTGAACAGTAGTTTCTGAGACAGTACCAAGGTTCTTATACTGCACTAACTCCCTGAATATTTCCTACATCTGTGCTGCATTAATTCAGCAGACAAGCACCCTGGACAGACATCTTCCAATGCAATAGTTTTCAAACTGGACTACCCATGTTCCAGAAACACTTTCACCATCAGCAAATTGATGCACTTAGAGAACTATGCAGAATGTGGCTAAGGACAACTGGCTTTAGTTGTATGGTGCATTGCATTCTCAGTGTCACTGCACAAAATAGTTACTCCATAAGGGTTAGGATCTCTTGTGAAGTAGCCCCTTGACTCTCTTTTTCTATCCCCACGGGTGTACACAGCACCTTATAAACACATGCTACAACCCCTAAAGTGCACGTATAGGACGGCCTGTCTGCGTAAGGATAATTACACCAGAGCGATTACACCAATCAGTGCAAACTCTTGCAGCAGGGAAGACTTTTCTGGTGCATTAGGGCTTTACACGAATGTAAGCGCATCATTGCAGAGTCCCTAATGGCGGCGGGCCCTCGGACCAGGGAGGAATATACCCTTGTGATTTTATTTATTTATTTTTTTACACAAGGGGCATTCAGAGACACACACACACCCGCAGCCCAGCGGGAGGAAGATGCACAGACTCGGGGCGCAGCAGGGAAGAGGCGTCTCCCCCGCCCACGGGGAAATGCCCCCGGCCAAAGAACGGGCTCGAACGGCGGCTTAGGCCCTCAAGCCCGTTTCCGTCTCCCCTGGCCTGCGGGCGCTTCGCTCAGCGCAAGGTCACCGGGTCATCGCCAGACCCGCCCGGTCGCGGCTCTCCCGTTACCTGCCCCGGCCTCCCCGTGAGCCACTGCCGACATAAGCCGCCCCAACGGAGCCCGGGGAGCGCCGGCGAGAAGCAGCCGGGAGACTCTTGCGAGCGCCGCCATCTCTACCGCTCAGGCTCGTCTGTGGGTGGAGCAGCTTCCCGAATCACCGGAACAGGCAATAACCAGGCAGGAAATGGGCGGGAAGACGGCGGCCTGCATGGGACACATCAGCACACCATGCGCATGTGCTCCAATCCAGGCCAATCTACCACATCCGGACCCACGTGAGCATTGCCCCTAGACTCGTACTGAGTATGCGCCTGCTCCGAACGGCTTCTACCTCCGGGCTGACATTGAGGACTGCACTCCGCTGTGGTCAAAGGCCTCCTTACCGCGCATGCGCGAATGGGAGGCCTCTCATCAGTCACGTGGTGCCTTTGGCGCGTCTCCTGGCTGACAGACATTTTGGACGTCGAGCTGTCCCCGGCACCAGCTGAGAGGGACCTGCGCTGCGCGGTGTACTCAGCTAGACGGACAGCGCCCCCGCGGTGTAGAGCCGCCGAGCGCCAGGGATAGAACTGGAGAGGATCGTGGAGCGCGGGGACGGTGGTTCTAGGCAGCATGAGAGAGGGGATTCTAGAGCAGCAGGCTGGGGTTCTAGAGCAGCAGGGCTTGGGGCGGAAGGTGCTGTGGGCAGTGAAAGGGGCTGCTAGGGAGGAGACTGGGGGGTGTTCTGGAGCAGCATGGGGGAGAGCAGTCAGGTGGGTTTCTTGAGAGGCAGGAGATGGTTCCAGAAGACCACTGCAGGGTTCTAGAGGAGCAAGAGCTGAAGGAGAACATGACTCTTGGACCTACAGGTATCAATAGGCGGTGACGGATGGAGACAGGTCCCCTGGCTAGATGCTGTGCAGGGCTGCTAGAAAGTCAGCACGAGCACTCATCTAGAAGGGAGTGGGGTGGCAGTTCAAAACCTCTTCTCTGCTAGGTGTGGCCAGAAAGTGGGAACATTTTCTTGAAAGCCCCAGTGACAAGAGTAACAGTGGTGTTACTTAGAGCAAGACATTACACGTGGAGTGACATGATTTTCAGGAAACTGAATAGCTGCTTGGAAGTGGGGTAGAAAATGAAAGTATGATGAGCTGTTTCCCTTTGGGCTGCAGGGGAAAAAAAAACCTTGCAATCAAGGTGGAACTTTGGTCCGTTCAAGCACTCTGGAAGAGTAGTAGAAAATCCTGGTGCCTTGGTTCTAGCCCAGTAAAAGAGCTCACAATGCCCACAGCTCTGTGTGAGCCACTTCTGAGTGCAGAATAGCTTCTGCATTTGCCTCTATAGCCACTGCTCTGCTGGGCCCTAACTCATCACTTTAGGATGTGAAGACTGCTCTGACTATGTCAGTAAAAGTACATTTTCCAAATGAACATACTCTTATGGACCTCACTGATTTATTTCTAATGTATTGGTTCATGTACTGGTTCTAATGTATATTTGATTACATTAATAGAATAAATTTACAGTCTAAAAGAAGTATGCAGTCTTTTGCCCCTTTTTACAACTAGACAGAAGTCAAGAAGTGGTTCTCATCTTTGGAGTGGACATGGATCATGAAACTTTTCTTTTTTTTTGTTTTTGTTTTATTTTCTACATCCTGTGTTTTAATTAAAAAAAATTTCTAGGCCCTGTGGTTGCAAAGAAAACATACTGAATGCAAATAGCTGCAGAGCTTAAGTCTAATATATAGGGCTGGGACCTGTGTATTTGATGACATTTTTCTAAAGAATCTATAAATGATACATTCTGATACTATTTGTACAATATGAAATCATCAGCTGTATATATTTTGGCCTAAACACTGTGTTCTGCAACATGGAGGTAAATCCTAAGGAATTGCATTGAAGTCAGTGGAATTACTTCAGGTTTACACTGAAGTAAACAAAAATAGAATTTGAACCATGGAATGTATGTGTCTACATAGGCGTTGTAACCTGTCCAGCTGTCTCCCATGTACCCCTTTGTGGTCTAGGATCATGCTAGAGGCAGTCCAACTCAGTTTCTCCTCTTGGACTATTCAAATAAACTTCACTTGAGGGTTTTTCTTGGTCAGAATAACCCTCCTTGGGGGCTGGGTTTATTAATATCAAATAAACTGTAAATAAACCCATTGAACAAAGTCCATTCGTAAGTCCACACAACCCAACGTGTTTCTTCCTCCTCCCAGGCTTTCCTGTGTGGGACCTTTGCAGTCACTTTCCTACTTGGTCAGATTTTCTCCCAGCCCATCCTGCCTAGAGAGCTTTCTTCACTCTAGTTTCTACCACAGCTTCCTGAGCACCTCCTCCTATTCCCTTTCAACTGCAACATCATAGTTCTTGTATACTGGAATCACCAGATTTCTCTCAGGTGGGGCTCATCCTTCAATAAGGGTTTACTTAGCCCCAAGCTCTCCAGCTCGTACATCAAGTCATGCTATTGCAGGCCCTATATGGCACAATTTTTTTTAAGTATAGCATTTGGGGTTCGTTTATTGACTGAAAGTGCAAAAGATTTTGGGATAGAAGATCACAAGAGAAAAAAGTCACAAACACTGCCTTCTGCCTTACTAGCTGCTATTTTAGAACTAAATTTAAAAGAGAAAACCCATTCTTCTCTGTCCACCATTGAATGAATCACTAATCCATTGTACTAAATTTCAAGGGCCAAATTTAGCCCTGCTGTAAGTGAATTCAGCTGCCACTGAAGTCAAAGTCCGTTGTGTCTGCTTGCCAATGTCTGAATTTGGCCCTGACACAGTTTTGTGTACTTAACCAGCACAGTTCTTCAGTTCTCTTCTGGGAGTGCCATTTAGTGGAGTCTGACTGATGCCCATGTGACCTCAGGGAGAAGCCATGTGAACAGAGCAGGTACAGTTTCAAAGACTCATCAACTCTGCAGTAAACTCAGAGAACTCCTGTTCTTGGTAGTAAAGGTAGCAACAGAGAACAGGGAAAGTAGAGAAGCTGGGAAGTTCAAACTAAGAACAGCAGCAAGGTTTGATCTGTGTGTGAATGATGGAGAAGGAACCAGATTTTCCATCCATCCTGACAGTTCAAATGGAAAAAAAGGGATGACCACTTCCTAAGAGAAAAAGAAGTGCTGGTGTCTGCTGAAAAAAAAGTCTGAGAAATTATGGGTCACAGAAAGAAAGAACAGTGAGGACCCAAATACACAGGTACATTTTGTCAAGATTATGTTATTACACAGTAGTTCACTGGCTGTGTTGTAAGACCCTGTCCATTATGCTTCAAAGTACGTTGCATGCCCCTGATTAATACACGTTTGTACACTAAGGACTCAGGCCCTGATTCGGCAAAGCATTTATGCACATGCTTAAATCTTTGCTGAATCGAGATGGGATTAATACTCTTTTAAACTCTGAGGTTTTGGGGCCTGGATATTACAGCTCCCAAATACAGAACTCCCATTTGATTTCATATGGAGTTCAGCATGTGTCAGGCTTGCAGGATCAGGTTCTAATAAGAGGTTTTGAAATTAATATTTTTATGAACAGAAGGTATATATTTTATAGTGTTTAAATGAATAGACCAAGATTATAAGTGCTTTATTATAGCTATAAAACAAAATACCATTTGTGTAGCAAGTTCCATATAGACAATACATTCCTATATTTACAGCCAGAGAAGAGGAAGGTGAAGAAGTAAGAGACATCTACCCTTTCAAACCAGACCTGGCTAACATCAGTGCTGGCCATACAAATGGAACAAGTCGAGCAAAGAAAAAGGAGAGAAATCAGAAAAGGTGAATTAGCTAAACCAACAGCAAGCTCCTCCACCATGATCAGAGGAGAAGCATAAGATGAGAGTATTCAAAGTAGCTATATGAGCCAAAGTCTGAAGATCTTAGTGTTCTGGGTAGATTCCTAGGCCATTTCATCACAAATTCAAGGACTTAAATGTGCTCAGGTTTCAGTAATGTATGTTGAATCCCAATTAGACACATCTAGAATGGATGTCATACCTCCCCACTTTGAAGAAACACTTGAATGCTTTTCTGTTTGAAAGTTGTTTTTTTTGTGTGTATCATGGGCACTTTTGACCTTAGGGGTAGAACCTTCCTTTTTCCTTCCCTCTCATACCACTCCCAATGTTTGGTTTTAGGGGTTTTAGTTTAGAGAGTTTTTAAAATGTAATTATGCTTTCAAATTTCTTTATTGATGTACAGCAATCCTTGGCAAGAGGAGAGTGGCACTTCGTTAATAGAATGTAATTAGTCATTGTTCATTATTACTGATATCTTCCTCCATTAATCACAATTTTTTACCAGACTTTGGGGTTCACATTTTCTTTAGGTGGCAGTCTCAATCACTTGGCATTATCTGAGTTGAATAACTCAAATAATTGCTTGTGGAATAAGAACTCTTTCACTTCCATATCAGTGATTCATACGTGGCCCACATTTGTAATGACCAGAAATTGTTACCATTTGATAACTGTTAGGTGGCTTGTGTGATGTGTTTGATGGGTTTCAGTTCATTATCTAGTGAACAGGTATTGACATCACAAAAACTAACCTGCTCTTGGCACCGATAGTACTTGGCACATTTATTAATCTAGCAGATTAAGAGTCTCAAGGGACAAGGAAGCTGATCTCTCTAATGCTGGAAGTAATCTATCCAGTCAGAACATAAAATGGAAGGATAGATGTGTGCTTCATCTAGTGATTAGAGAACAGATGTAAGAGTTTGCAGTTCTAAAATTTCTGCCTCTACCACTGATTCTGTGTAATCTTGGGCAGGTCATTCTGGGCCAGATTGCTATGAGCTCCCTTTTCTATTTGGGATAGTCATCTCTGATATAGGCTAGTATAGCCCTAGGATACCAAATATGAATCTGGCCTTCTGTGGCTTAGCTGTCCTGAATCCGATTCACTACCATATGTTCCTCCGCATTGTGCTGGTTTGACTCCATTGAAATCTGTGTATTACATTGATTTAAAATTGAAGTACTGTAGAGGTGAATCAACACTCCTGTCTGTATAAATGAGGATGATAGTTCTTATCTATATTTGTTAGGAATGTTGGGAGGCTTAAAGGCCTGATTCCCTTCTCACGGTCAGTGGGATAAATCAAGAGAAACTTCACTGATTCATAGATTCCAAGGCCAGAAGAGAGCAGTGTGATCATCTAGTCTGACCTCCTGCATAAAACTTCCCCGAAATAATTCCTTTTGAACTAGAGTGTATCTTTAAAAAAATCCAATCTTGATTTAAAAATTGCCAGGAATGGCGAATCCATGACCCCTGGTAGATTGTTCTAGTGGTTAATAGCCCTCACTGTTAAAAATGTACACCTTATTTCTAGTCTGAATTTGTTTAATTTCAACTTCCAGCCCGTGAATCTTAGTATACATTTGTTTACTAGACTGAAGAGCCCATTATCAAATACTTGTTCCCAGTGTAGATACTTACAGATTGTGATCAGATGTGGTGGGGTGTACAAATCCACAATCTCACACTGAGGAAGGAGGTTTACGAACCTGCTCTGGGCCCAGGCAGTCCCTCTCCATCATACCTGAAAGCTTTCGCAAGGTAGGGGAAGAGCTTAAAAAGGGAAGTAGAGTAGCTTGGTGGAAGGCAGAGATCAGAGGTAAGATGACCTGTACTCCTGGAAAGGAGCACCATAGGAGCTCTTGTTGTTTGAGGTCTGGTAGTGCTGACTCAAACAAACCTGTAGCTGCAAAGGAGGTGACTTTTGAAGGTCAGAAACATTATTTTTGTGTTTAGTTTTTATTTTACCTTGTGGGAAGAGGGGCACTGGTAGGAAGTGCTCCTGGGAGGCAGCTGCATAGCACCCTAAGACTTAGCTGCCTATCATTGGGCCCTTGATCAGAACCTTGTGGAGGGAGTGGACCTGGACTCCCCTATCAACCTCTAAAGAGGGGACAATGACAGAAGTCTATATCTTTACAGGGAACCAAGTTGGGGAATAGCCTGAAGGTGCAAGGATCCAGGCCCCAAGATCCTGAACCAAGGGGAAAGCCCTGAATCCCTTGCTGACTTCTGAGGACTTCCACATTATTGAACTCTTCTTGTGAATTCTGAAGGGTGGACTTGAATGTGTGACCTGGCCAGAGGATGAAGTCACTAAAATTACAACCTACCACCGAGTGGAGTTACAGTGAGAAAGAGGAATGTCTGGGAGGAAGACAACTTGCCATATCGCTGCTTGATCACTAGGTAGCACTGATGGTGAGTACAGTAACTCCTCACTTAAAGTCGTCCTGGTTAATGTTGTTTCATTGCTGATCAATTAGGGAACATGCTCGTTTAAAGTTGTGTAGTGCTCCCTTCTAACTTCATTTGGCAGCCACCTGCTTTGTCTACTGCTTGCAGGAAGAGCAGCCCCTTGCAGCTAGTTGGGCGGGGGGAGGCTTGGAACCAGGGTGGACTGGCAGCCCCCTATCAGCTCCCCCATCAGCTCCCTGCTCCCCTAAGTTCCCTGTGCACCAGCTGCCTGCAGTTCAGCTGTGTCCCTCCCCCCACTGCCATGTGCTGCTCCTGCCCTCTGCCTTGGAGCTGCTCCCCGAGACTCCTGCTTGCTGTGCCAGGGGAGAGGGAAGGAAGAGGGGGGCTAATGTCAAAGTGTCCGCCTTCCCCCTGCTCCTGCACCCCACTTACCCCATCTTCCATAGCGGTCTCAGCAAGCTGATCTAATTAATAAGGCAGTGTACGTAAGGGAAATGCTTAGGGGCGGCTATAGGTATTTAGCCGCCCCAAGCACTGCAGGCAGGCTGCCTTCGGTGGCTTGCCTGTGGGAGGTCCCTGGTCCAGCGGATTCGGCAGCATGCCTGCGGGAGGTCTGCTGAAGCCGCAGGACCAGCGGACCCTCCGCAGGCATGCCGCCGAAGGCAACCTGCCTGCCACCCTCACGGCGGCCAGCAGAGCACCCCCCCGCGGCTTGCCGCCCCAAGCACGCGCTTGGCGTGCTGGTGCCTGGAGCCGCCACTGGAAATGTGCATATCTCCCTCCATTCCTGCTTCCTTGCAGAGTGAGAGAGTTAACCCTTGAGGGCTCAGCCAATTGCTAGTTCATCATTCAGCAGTAAGGGAAATATCCCACCCTCTGACTCCTCCACCTCAACCAAGCTTCACAATCATCATCACTGTGTATCAGTATTAAATCGTTTGTTTAAAACTTATGCTGTGTGTGTATATATATATATATATAATATAGTATAGTCTTTTGTCTGGTGAAAAAAAAATTCCCTGGAACCTAACCCCCTCATTTACATTAATTCTTATGGGGAAATTGGATTAGCTTAACATCGTTTAGTTTAAAGTTGCATCTTTCAGGAACATAACTATAATGTTAACTGAAGAGTTACTATATTCCCAGGTAACCATCTCCTTGTTTAGCTAAATTGAACTCTTGAGGCTATTACAATACGGCATGTTTTCTGATTATTTAATCATTCTTGTGGCTCTTCTCTGAAGTCACTGGAAACCTGTCAGTGTAAAACCCCCTGTGAGTGAGAGCTTAGAAAAGAGAGACAACTGAGTGAGTCTATAAAATCATGAATGGTGTGGAAAAAGTGAATAAGGAAGCATTATTTACCTCCTTCACATAACAAAAGAACCAGAAGTCATATAATGAAATTAATAGGCAGCGGGTTTAAAACTAACATAAGGAAGTACTTCTTCACACAACACAGTCGATCTGTGGAACTTGTTGCCAGCAGATATTGTGAAGGTCAAAAGTATAATTGGATTTAAAAAAGAACTAGATAAGTTGATGGAGGATACAGAAGGTCTATCAATGGCCATTAGCCAAGATAGTCAGGGACACAACCCTGTGATCTGGGTGTCCCTAAACCTAACCTCTGAGTGGCAGGGGATGGATCACTCCGTAACTGCCCTGTTCTGTTAATTCTCTCTGATGCATTTGTCACTTGCCGCTGTTGGAAGACAGGATACTGGGCTAGATGGACCATTGGTCTGACTCTGCCTGGCCATTCTTCTGTTATGTAGCATATTTGGACCTAAATTCCTGAATTTGGAAAAGCATTTTGAGCATTGGATAAAAGGTGCTATAGTAGTGTAAGGTATGATTATTAGCATCATCATGACTGTGCCTCATATTGCATGAGTTCCTCAAAGGCACAGGACAGAGAATCAATGGACAAGGGGTTCCAGCTCTGCCACTGACTCACTGGGCTCTTCTATTTTAGAGAAATGTAGCATGTGAACAGCCATTTGGATTCCCTAGCACACTGCGTGACCTTGCAGAAGACACTTAGGCTAGTACTCTCAAAAGTGGCCTGCTTTTGGGTGCTTCCATTTTTGGGCATCCAAAATGAGATCTTGGGTCTGATGTGGAAGCTACTGGGAGCTTCTCATCACCTTTTTAGAAGGGCTTGCTACTCATAAATTGGGCTAGTGATTCAAAAAATCCCACAATTCAGATGAATGTTGGGTACTGAGCTCTTAAAAATCTGACCATAAGTATCACCATGGGAGGTTCTAGGTGCTGAGCATACTTGAAAATTTGGTCCCAGTTGTGGATACTGAGTACTGGAAAATATGCCCATGAGCTCTTCCGATAATCTGGCTTCAATTGTCTTTAATTTGTCATCCAAACATTAAGTAACTCTGAATCAAAGAAAAACAACGACGAGTCTGGTAGCTTGTGCCCAAATAAATCTGTTAATCTGTTAGTCTTTAAAGTGCCACTGGACTCCTTGTTTTTGTGGATACAGATTAACACGGCTACCCCCTGATACTACCCAAATCAAAGATCACCTTTTACAATGTTGGCTTTGATCTTTCTGTGTCTTATGTTCCCGACCTGTAAGTGGGGATAATGATGCTCCCATACCTCACTGGTGTAATGTGAGAATAAATTAATATTCCAAAACCACTATGAAAATCCTCAGATGGAAGGTACTGTACAAGTACATAGTAGTATTATCAGGGTGTAGTACATCTGTGTTCCACATGGCGGCAAGCTATGCATTCAGTGGGGATTATGGAACTCCAAGGCCACTCACAAATGGCACAGTGGGATTTTCAAAGTGGCAATCTCAGTTTTGGAGAGAAATGACCAGACTTCCAGAAAAGCAACCTGTCCAAAGTCAGCTATGGGAAGGGGTACTGACCTGATTAGTGCAGAGACCATACTACAGTGATTGTGAAGTTTGACGTTTAGCCACAGAGTTTCAGGGAGCACTTCATCTCCGTACAGCTCAGAAAAATGACTGATCAGAAATAAATATTCAGTCATCTCCAAATTCTTTGTCTGTCTCATCACCAGAACATTGTCAGCTTTGTATGGTAAGGCAGGAGAGGAAAATGGGGAGGGCAGAAAGTCATTGCCCCTTCTCTCAGGAATGATCTGGAAGTACTATGCAAATCTTCATTTGAAGACCCTGGGAAGTGGGGGAGGAGTTTAGCTGCAAACTCTAGAGAAGAGGGAGCTCTGCATCTC
The DNA here is from genome assembly GCF_003597395.2 of Chelonoidis abingdonii. NCBI lineage: Eukaryota > Metazoa > Chordata > Testudines > Testudinidae > Chelonoidis > Chelonoidis abingdonii. Next base: position 23,022,190 of record NC_133790.1, read on the forward strand.
TGGTCACACAACACACACTCCTGCCCAGTGCAAGTAGCTAAGAAGTGGGCTGTTGTTTTTCACTGGCTGAAGAAACATTTTATGCATTGTGCATGCATGGGAGGGTTTGTTCTCATTCCCATGTGTAACTGTCCTGTGTGTTTCTCTGCTTGCTGCCTGTTGTTCTTGCAGGAGAATCTGGGGGAGTCTTAAGAGTCATATATAAAAGGTGTTAAATCTGTACACTTCAGTGTCCCCTCCCCAGTCTCCCTTCTCTCACCTTGTCTATATTGAACTTTACCTGAAAATCTCCCACCATTTGTTAACAGTGGTGCAACTTCTATCATGTGAGCAGCTGTGAGAGTGCTAGTGTAGACAGCTGTTGGCATTTATATACCACTTCATAGACAGTGTCAGTAAGCAAATGGTTAAGCTGTTCAGGAGCAATGGGGTAAAACAGTTCTATACTTCTCAAACTATCATGCTGTAGCCAGCTTCTTAAAAGCTCTCCCTTATCAGGCACAATGACTGAGTCCAATACCTGCTTTATGAATCCCTACAGTCTGCTCTGCCCTGGCTTGGCTCAGGGCTCTGTGTCACCTGTTTTGTATTAAGACAGGGTCACACTAGCTGCCAGTTTTCTGGAAACTATGTTGGGTCCTTCTCAGGCTTCATGTGAAGGGAAATATCCAAGACATGGAGACACATGGGTGACTGGGGTATTGGGGATGGAGAGTGGAGATTCAAATTGTGCATTTTCACACGAAGAAGTCCACATCAGTACATCCATGGACACTTTTTTCTGCCTGACTTTCTGATGCTCATTTTCCCTTCTAGAAGTGGCAACAGCTGCACTGTTTGTTTTGTGAACTATTTTTTGTCAACAAACTGTAAAAATGGCCTTTGAACAAGGACAAATCAGTAAATCCCAGCACCATTTGCTCACTCCTGGATCTCAGGAGGAGATTGTGCTTTTTTGAAACCACACACATATTCACTGTTACTCTCACACATGTACACTCACACTCATAGACAGACCCCTGGGTCTGATTCTCCATGGCCTTGCACTTTATGTAGCTATTTAAGCCTGTCTGATGCAAGTGTAAAATGTTGCCATTTCAACTACGTTGCACGGGTATAAATGACTACATTGCAAGTGAGTGAAACAGGTCCTCTGTCTGTCTCTCACACACTCAGAAATACATGTGGGGCCAGATTCTGATCTCAGTTACACCTGTGTAACTCTAGAGTGACTCCATTGACTTCAGTGAATTTACTCTGGATTTACACTCTCTCTCTCACACACACACACACACACACACGTTCACACCTGCACACACACTCACAGGTAGACACATACTGTTTTGAGTACACTCTCACTGCACACCCAAGAATACACACTCTCCCCTCACACAAGCGCTCACTGTTTTTCACATACATTCTCATGTACACACACACATTCTCTCTCTGTCACACACACATCCATTCTCTTTCCCCCACACACAGACATTTTAAAAAGCTCTTGTTTTCAGAAAGGTTTTATTTATAGGCCCTGCCTCTTTGTGAATGTGAAAGAGAGAAAGCCCCTCAGAGGGCTCCTTTCATGTGTAAATCAGTCCAGGCTGGGAGCATTGGGGTCATCGAGAGGAGGATTTCACTCTTAATTACTCTGAGAGAAAGCAGGCAGGAGGCTTTCTCAAGCTAAGAGTGTTGTTCTCTACTAGGGAAAGCAGTTTGAGACACCCAAGTTTCTCTTGTATCAGAACCTTGGGAGAGTGTTTCTGCAGAGGCCCCTTCTTCCTCCTCCAGCTGAGATGCCGCATATATGGCACTGCCAACTGGGAGCAAACGAGATCAGCTTCCAGACTGGGTTTCTTCCCTTGGGGGAAGGTTATGCTTGTTCTCACAAACGGAGCAGGTGCTCCCCGGGGACCACAGGGTAAGCCAGCTGAGTTAGTGTTATGTGTTTATTTAATACTAGTTTTGTTTTAAGTCAGATTAACTCATTCACTTATACTTGCTGGATTTACTGTGCACATCTACAGTCTTCCATCTGAGGGCCCAACGTGCTTCACAAATATTAAGCTGCCAGATTCCCCTGTGAGGCAGAGGAGTGTTATTGTACACATAGACAGGGTGGCCAGTAGACAGAGCACCGGGTTTTACCTCATGAGGCATGGGTTAGAGTCCCAGCTCAGCAACAAACCTTAGGTAAGTGAATTAAATGACCTGGTGCCTCAGTTCCCCATCTGTAAAATGGGGATAATACTTCCTACCTGACAAAAGTGTTATGAGGGTAAAAATCCACTGAGCACTGTCAGATTTCGGGGTCCTGTGGTGATAGGGTCCTGTAAGTACCTGGATGGATGCTAATAAAGAGGAAGTGTGGACTTAACTGTAATTCTCAGAATGCAGTGGAGGTACTTTGCAACCCCCTCTCCATTTTGCAGATTTAGAACCGAGGCACTGAGAGGCTACATGACTATCTCAAGGTAACAGAGCAAATCAGATCACACAACAAAATCTTGTACATCCGTTTGCTGGTGTCTCCATAAAGACAAAGCCCCTCAGTAGTAGCACTTTGCCTTCCTGCAGTACTTTCCCTCAGAGCCTCTCAAAGTTTCTTACTGGAATTAATGAACTAAGGCTCATGACACTCCTGTGACTGTCCTCTCCCTTTCACAGATAGGAAAGTGAGGCAGAAAACCTGTGGCGGAGCCAAGACTAGAACCCAGATCTCCTGCCCCCCGAGTCCCATCTCTGAGCCACAAAACTTTCTTCTTCAACCGTGCATAGATTTGGGGGGCAACTGCAAACAGCACTTGCATCAGAGATTAGATGTGTTGTCCGGCACAAACCCCCCCAAACATATCTTTTCCTTTATCTGCCAGAGTCAGATTGCCTCCTATCATCTGCCCCCTGTTGTTCAGGTTGCCTCCACCTTTCTAGATTAGAAATAAACAGTTCAGGGACTGAAAATCAGCCCCACTCAGAATATTCATGGAACAGCTCCAGGGAAGCCTGATTTCTGAGTACCGGGAATTTGAAATGGCAGCAACTAAGGTGAAGGGGAAGGGTTGGGCTGTTTTGTCTGGCAGCACCTGTTTGAGGAAGCAGTCCCAGCAAGCAGCAGTTGTGGGAGCCATCCCAGATGAGGTCAGCAGTCTGAAGTGTTTGAAGAGGTCAGAGGGAAATGAATGGATCATTTCTCTTGCAAATGAAGAGCTGGAGCAGCCTTAGCAGAGACCAGCATGTGGGCACTGGCAGTTTCTTTTATGAGCTGATGGAAATGGGGACTGAAAGGACTTTCCTGATGGAGTTCTTTCACCGCTTTTGTTATCATATCCCTCCACTCCATGCACTGTGAATGTATATGGAGTGAGAGTTATCCTCCCGTGCAGAGCAGAGCCAAGGAAATGGAGTGTTTAGAACTACACAGAAAACATCTGGCCTCATGGTGTTCTTCATTTGAATTCCACAAGGAGCATCTTGTCTTTATGTTGTAGAACATACATTTCTGACTCTTTCTTTCAGAACTGCCTTTCCCATAACCTGCATTCTAGTGTGAGTAAATTGAAGGGCTAGATGTAAAATAATGTACATAATCAAGGGAATTGGGATCAAGACACAACTTATTTTGACTCCCATCAGTAATTTGCTGGGGCAAGTCAGGAACCCCTGTGGTTCCATTTCCTCATCAATAAAATGGGGATAATAATATTTGATTCGCTTTTTGTAAAGTCCTTTGAGATTCTTGCAGGAGTGATTCTGTGTAAACGCAGAGTATTTTTATTAGTCAGACATTTAAGTAGGATAGACATGTCTGTTTGTGGCCAGTTATTTTTTTCTACTCTCCCACAAATTGCTTGTTTAGGACAAGGTTGTTTCGAACAGACACTTTCACTTTAATCTCCCACCGCTTGCTCCTTCAGTTTCTCTTATAGATCACAGTGGAACCATCTCTGATATGTGATGTTATACAGGCAGGTTATGAAGGCACAAAAAGGTTTGGTAACAGTGATTTCAACTAGGAGGATTTACTTTAAAAAGTGACACAGGCCCCAGTTCTGGGTTATGTGTGGTCTGTATGCCATCTCTCTTTGTGGGGGATGGAAATAGCTACCAAGGAATCCCCTGGTATGAGGGATCTTCCCTCTTGGAGTACAGCTGTGGAAACAGCTCTGCACTTCTCCTTTCCCATTGCAGCTCCTGGCTTAAGAGCTTGCTAAAGCTGTGGTCAGGGAGTGTGTCAGGGGAGGGAGGGATGTGTCAGGGGAGGGAAGGCCAAGGTCAGAGGGGACTATGCTCTGGCTGTTCCTGGATGCTGTAATGGCCTATATGGGGCCATGTTAGGCAGCCAAAAGTTAGAGAATTCCCTGGTCAACTCTAATGCTATGTCTACACTACACAGCTTTTAGTGACAAACAACTTCCAAGCCCAACGAGTGGTGTTAGTGTTGTCAGCAGGAGAGCGCTCCCGCCGACAATGCGCTGTTAATACTCGTGCTTGTCACAGCAAAACTTTGTCCTTCAGGAGGTTGGTTTTTTTTTAACATCTCTGAAAGACAAAAGTTTTGTCATTCAATTGCCAGTGTAGACATAGCCTAATTTACACCAAGGATTGGATTGGTCCCCCGCTGCCTTCATAATCCTGGGGTCTGCAAAGGTGGCCTAAAGCCACTTTGGCCATCCCATCCTTATCTTCGCTGAATTCAGCCCAGAATGGGGGCAACAAAGACTGAGAGACCGATTCTCCACAATGTGATGCCTTATGTCGTCATTAACACTTCTGCAAAATGGATATAAAGTGATACATAATGAGAAATAGTAGCATTTTACACTGCCTTTGCAACTGTGCCAATGAGTATGGGGTGCAAGGCACTGGAGAGTTTGGGTCCAGGGAGAGTGAGAGCAACAGACACAAGCTCAGAGAAATCATGTAGCAGTTTTAGGAAGGATATTAGAAAACAAGTGGAAAGGCAAATGGGCTTAAGTTTAGGTTTTATTTTTCAATCTTCACCATTTGTGAAAGATTGTTTTTAATGGCTTCTGTCTCCATTTTCTTTTAAATGCCTCAGGAGGGCTGTCCACACTTCAAAATCTGTTAGGAGATACTTGAACTGTGTGAGATGGAGCAGAGCCACAATCAGTAAGTTGCAGGAAAAAAAGACACGTAATCACACTACTACTTCAGGGGAAAGCCTGTTCATTCTTTCATAGAAACACCACCCAGGTTTCCCTTAGTATGTGTAACATGAACCTAAAGAGAAGAAAACTGATGTTGGGATCATTTTGAAGACTGGTGGAGAGCTGCAAATTAGGTTAAGACTGGTTTTGGCGGTGGGGGTGTGAATCCAGGGCACCAGCTTGACAGCCAACATGGGCACACAAGAATGCAGTCTCTGGGAATCACAGAAGCGTGCTGAGTTACTATGAGTGCACATGTGTACACATGAAACTGTACATCTGTGCGCACATGAAACTGCCTGCTTGGCATTGTTAAGACATAAAGGAGGCTGTCAAATCACAGAACACTGGAACATGCAGAGCAAGGGGAGAGAAAGAAAAGACACACAGCAGTTTTTAGTAGCTTTTTACTATAAAGACAAAAGGTTCAGACTTAGCTGTTGATTCTAGCATATAATCACACAGTAAAGTGAAACGTGGAATATGGTATATGGGTTTAACCCAGAAGACAGGTAAAAATCTCCTGCAAAACACAGAATTCAATCTTATTTGGAATATGGTTACAGGAACTGTTAATAGGGAAAGCACGCTTACTTAGAGCCAAGATGTATATTTGTACATATACCATAATGCAAAAAACTTAGGCTTTGGATCAATTGGGAAGGTGGTATGGATCATATCACGGGAGGGTGTGTGAGACATAGTTGATATTAGGGGAATATAATGGTCTCATAGACTGTGACTGATTGTATTGAAAGGCTCATGGATCACAGAGCACTGGGAGGAGGTATGATAATAGAATAGACAGAATGTGGGATCCAGACAAACCAGGAGACATATGGAGGAGAGCAGATCTTTAGTGAAACATGCAGGAGACAGTATTGTCTCTAAAGCTCCTATGGCACCAAAATTCTGAAACAAAGGGGGTGAGGTTCTCATTTGACATAGACGAGAGATTAAACATCATCTAAAAGAGAGAAGATCACTCCTAGAGATGCAAGTCTCCGAAATCATATTGTCTCTGAAATAGGCAGGAAAGAACTTCACTAACATACATGATCCACAAACTCATCTCTGAAACACCCAGCATGTCTTTTACCTATGCAATTTCAAACAGAGGAGATCAAGGAAATTTAGAGAGTAGCCTGGGTTGGCCTTGGAGGTGATTGCATATGTTTGTGTTCCATGTGGCTTGCTAACATTCAGAAGGAAAAATACCTTTTGTGTCTCCTAAAAATAATAATTAAGGCCCAAATCCTGTTCCCAGTTGAGTTGATGAGCATTTTGCTATTGACTTCATTGTGAATAGGATCAGGCCTAAATGAGGGAAGTATTTGTTAATAGTTATACAGTGGTAAATTTGTTGTGGATAAATTAACATTGTTGAACGAGGATGTCAGGGTGGGATGAACTAGGTGGAGACTGAAAATGGACAGGACAGAGCAGCTGCTGCTTCAGAGAGTGCTCTTTAGCTCTCTTTCATTTAGGTTTGTTTGTGCTGTTACTGAAAATGAGCAAATCTGCTTTCTTCCCTGCAGAGATAACTGTGAATCAAAACATTTGGGGTTTCTTATGTGCTAGGGCTCTGACACAGGACATAGAAGGAGCCTACATTTATGTGAAGGGTCGGAATATCTTTTAGCTTCCCCTCCCCAGACTAGCCCGCAGCCCTGATAGACTTTTTCAGATCTCTTCCCAACTAGTTATACTGTTCTTCCCCAACCCATCCTATTTACCTTCCCATCCAAGATGGAGTGTTTTTTTGTCCCTGAAACCTGGCAATTCCTCCCAAGTGAAGCCACCTAGCTGATCCCAGAAATCCTGATTGGCACTTAATGCCTTATTCTCAGGGGCCAATAAAGGTGAGTCCCATCTTTACCTTCTCTACTCTGATAAGGGCTTGTCTTAATTTTAAAGTGATTTTGGATTATGATAGGGTGTGAATTTAAAGCACAGAAGCTATTCTAATTAAATTCTCTGCATAGGCTAGGACTGAACTAAAATGTGTGTCTTCTTTCTAAATCCTGCACCAGCAACAGTCATGTTGTTGTTGTTCTGCCTCCTGTTTTTTGGAATCACTGTGAGATCCAGGCTTCCTGTGAGCTAGATCCCAAGGATTCTGGTATAATACAACTTTGATAGACCATTGGCTTGATCAGCTTCTGGACTATAAATTATCTAGAACAAGTTTGTATCTTTTATAATTGGAAAGTGCTAACCCCACTGTGGGCTCTGTGATGGGGTATCTAATGCATACCAGGGCTGAGCAGGTAAAATAGGCCAGTTAGTCTTATGGGCTGCACCTGGAGGGGATCCAGGGCCTGATGAGGCCTAATGGGTAATGAATTTCAGATTTTGGTGGTGGGGGGACTGAGCTAGGCCTATAAACAGAGGAAGCTGATGGTGGGAGGGGGGCTGTAGGGAGGAGTGCTGTAGTCTCTCTAGGAAGAAGTCAAGATTTAAGTGGTGAATAAGTCCTGGGATCCTGCCTTGGACTGTAGACTCTGGCAAGAAGCAGGGAGGGGAGGAAGTGCTGGTGGTAACCCAGAGGTGGACCAGAAAATAGGGAAGAAAGGAAAGAGCCCAGGGAAACAGCAACAGGGTTGAGGTTTGAGCAAACTGTGGTTGCTGGGTGTAAGGTCCCTGGACTGGAAACCAGAATAGTGGGTTTCCTTATTGGCTACTGGGAAAGTGGCACAAACTTGGTGATAGATTAGAAGACTGCCTGAGACTGCAGATACATTTGTCCAGTGATCCTTTGATACTCTAGAAGGGGAGAACTATAGTGCCCTGGCTGGAGGACTGAGTCATGAAGAGGGAGCAGCCTGAATCCAGAGAGAGATGCTATGGGGGAGCAACCAAAGGCAGTGGGTAGTACCTGACTAGGCAAGAGCCAGTCCCCAGATAAAGCCACAAGGAGGCCACAGTGGTGGGCAAACCCCATTACAGGCACTACCAGAAACAAATAAAATACACCTTTGTGGTGAAAATAAGTAATCTAGAATTTTGTGTAAAGGAGAGTTTGGGCAAAGAGGAGATTGACATTTAATCCCAAGAAGCTTGCTTGTTCATGTTGTCCCTCTGGATACCATGTCTGTGTGTGAGCAAAAGCTGACTGAGAATCCTAGCTGCACCCAGAATATGAAGATTCAGGGCAGGTGGCGTATTATGTGGGGATGAGAAGCTCATTGGACACTTGAGTTGCTATGTCTAAATTCATAGGATGAGCCAAAACATTCAGACCTTATATACATTAGGAAACTGAACCATTGATGATAAGGGGTTTCAGCAACAAGTGAACTTCCTAGTGTAGATGGGGCCTTAAATGAGAGCTCAGTGAAACCTCCACTTAGAATGAAGTTCTTATCGAAGAAAGTGACTTCCTTATAAAGTCTTACAGGAGATATAAATGATCAAAAAAACGACCTCAGTGCTTGTATTAATGACAGTGTATCTAGCTACATGGCTTCACCATTATAATGTCTCAGCACCTCACAATCATCAATGGATTGTATCCTCACAACATCCCTGAGGGTGGGGAAGAATATTGTCCCTATTTTACAGATGTGGGGGTGGGGGGAACTGAGATACAAGGTAGATTTAATGACTTGCCCAGAAGCTTCTGGCTGAGTTGGGGAGTGACTCCAGCTTTATCTGGACCATCTACTTTGCTGCTTTTCCTAGTGAAACTGGGGGAAATAGATTAGGATAATTCTGACTTTTTTTTTTTTTTTTTTAAGATGCACCAGGGCTGAAAAGAGACAGCTAATGAATCTCAGCAGGGGAAGAAAAATGATAAGACTGAGAACCCTCTTCCTCTGCATTTTGGAGATGTGCCTTCTCAAAAATGCTTCATATCTTGTTTGTCTCAAGAATTTAAATCCAGTCTCGTATTGATCCTCTTTCTGGTAGGGAGCTTTTTTTTCCTTCTCTACCCTCAGCTCCTTTTTACACCATAATGTTTGAACAAAAAAACTTCAAGGGCTTGTGTGTCCTCCATGTATGGCACTCCCATTTTAGTAGTGAGTGCTCAAAACCCAAGAAAATTATATACATCTAAATGAGACCCTGAACCCACATGGGGAAACAGTTTTAGCAATAAGTGGGCCAAATTCTGATGTCCTTACTCAGTGTTTTCTCCATCCTTGCTCAGACAAAACTTCAGTTGCCTTCAATGAAAGTTTTGACTAATAACTTCAAGACTTAAGGACAGGGATTCTTTTTATTTGAGAACCACATTAAAACTGTTATAAAACTATGCTGTAGTCTCTGGGGCAGAGGATAGTCCTGCCCAAGTTGTGCTATACGCTAAACTAGTGGTCTTCAACCTCTTTTCATTTGCGGACCCCTAAAAAATTTTGAATGGAGATAGGGACCCCTTTGGAAATCTTAGACATAGTCTGCGGACCCCAAGGTGTCCACGGACCACAAGTTGAAAACCACTGCACTAAACCCATAGCTCAGTCTGTATAGCATAGCTCTCAGAAAAGGAAAATTCTGTCCACATTGGTCAGGGAAACTGTGCTAGAATTGTGTTTAAACCCTGATGTTGCTAGTTTGGTTTGAATCATAACCTGGTCAGGTCTTAAGAGTTTGCTGAATGTCAAATGGTGGTGGCCTGGGAGTCATATCCAGCTTCTAATGCCAGATTTTTCAAAGACACACAAATGACAGTTGGGCACCTAACTCCCATTGACTTTAAAGTCAAGTTCCACTGACTTCCACTGCATCCAGCCAGCTACCATGTGTGCCTTTGAAAATCTCTCCCTGTGTGATTTTGGGCAAGTAACTTAATGTGGGATTTTCAAAAGTGCCTCGAATCCCATTGAAAGTCGATAAGCCTTGTGCTCAGAAGTCATTTAGCCCTGGTCTACGGGCTAGGATCAATCTAAGTTACGCAACTTCAGCTATGTGAATAATGTAGCTGAAGTCGACGTACTTAGATCGACTTACCGTGGGTGTCTTCACTGCGGTGAGTCGACTGCTGCTGCTCCTCCATCGGCTCTGCCTGCGTCTCTTGCAGCACTGGAGTACAGGAGTCGACAGGAGAGCACTCGAGGGGGTCAATTTATCGCAATCCAGCAGGTAGTGTAGACATAACCTTAGTCACTCTAGAAAATACCCCTTTAGCCTCTGTCTGCCCTATTTGTGATCATCTACTGAAAGAGTGAAATACTGTTATTGTATGTACTTTCTCTGCTGAATAGTTCCATATCTGTACTTTATGTTTCTACCATGAGAACCCATTAGAGCCAAAGTTAAAACCAAAGCAGTTTTCTTGAGGCTGTCTCTGATCTTCTTCTTGTTCTCTCCCACTCTGGTCTCCATGTCAGCATTAATTGTCCTGGCAAATGCTCCACCCACTCTCCTTTGGGAAATGTGACATCATCCTGATCACTGGGAGTTGCTTTTGCGCTGCCCAGTACTCCTGTGTGTCTTCTCTTCAATGGGACAGAAAAATTGTCTTGTACTGTCAGAAACGCATATCCATGTCAACCCAGCTGGGAGCATCTCTTTGGATACTCACCCTAGGTCCTTTCCCTTCCCCTCTGTCTCTCTCTGACTTTTCCTGTTGTAACTCAATAAGATAATCACTCTTGCCCTCTCCCAAAGGGTTAATCTTTCCCCTGCTGATTTGACAAGTTCCTTTTTCTTTTTTTTTTGAAGGATGGTTCACACCTGCTACCTGAGCCATGTAGCCTCAGGATGTCCCCCCACTCCCCCTGCCCAGGAGTTGGGGCTTGGACAGATCTGCATGTCTGAAAGCAAGGGAGGCAAGATCAAGCCAATAGTACTGCATTATAGTGAATCTCCCCAGTCCAGCCATAGTTAAGGATATGTTAATGTGTCTGTTACCAGTTCTCTTTACTGGGCTGTAGGTTGGCCAATGCACCTATCTGGAGATATGATTTTTTTTTCATGTAAGACTGAATTTGGTTTAGATTCGTTTGTCTCTTTTGAGTTATAAAGATGCAAAAAAACAACAGGCTTTAGTACGGCAATCCTGTTGGAATTAGAAAATTACTCTGATTTTAAAATGGTATTTTGCAGACTGTTGGGGAAACTAAGTAGATATAATACCCTGCAAAGGTTCCCTCATAGAATATTAGGGTTGGAAGGGACCTCAGGAGGTATCTAGTCCAACCCCCTTCTCAAAGCAGGACCAATCCCCAACTAAATTATTCCACCCAGGGCTTTGTCAAGCCTGACCTTAAAAACCTCTAAGGAAGGAGATTCCACCACCTCCCTAGGTAACCCATTCCAGTGCTTCACCGCCCTCCTAGTGAAAAAGTTTTTCCTAATATCCAACCTAAACCTCCCGCTGTCCTGCGGCAAGAAATAACACTGGGAAAGAAAGCTACTAGAGCCTCCCTGAGATAGTGCTTGGGTGTGCTACAGACCGCCGGATCTGATTTGGATATGGATAGAGACCTCTTTAATGTCTTTAATGAAGTAAACACTAAGGGAAATGTGTGATCATGGGAGACTTCAACTTCCCAGATATAGACTGGAGGACAAGTGCTTGCAAGAATAATAGGGGTCAGATTTTTCTGGATGTGATAGCGGATGGATTTCTTCACCAAGTAGTTGAAGTATCGACAAGAGGGGATGCCATTTTAGATTTGGTTTGGTGAGCAGTGAGGACCTCGTAGAAGAAATGGTGGTAGGGGACAACCTTGGTTCGAGTGATCATGAGCTGATTCAGTTCAAACTAGATGGAAGGATAAACAAACGTAGATCTGGGATTAGGGTTTTGACTTCTCAAGGGCTAATTTTAAAGAGTTAAGGAAATTAGTTAGGGAAGTGGATAGGACGGAGGAACTTGTGGATTTAAATGCGGAGGAGGCCTGGAATTACTTTAAGTCGAAGCTGCAGAAACTGTCGGAAGCCTGCATCCCAAGAAAGGGGAAAAACCATGGGCAGGAGTTGTAGCGCAAGCTGGATGAGCAAGCATCTCAGAGAGGGGATTAGGAAAAAGCAGAAAGTTTACAGGGAGTGGAAGAAAGGCGGGATTAGCAAGGGAAGCTACCTTAGTGAGGTCAAAACACGTAGGGATAAAGTGAGGAAGGCTAAAAGCCATGTAGAACTGGACCTTGCAAAGGGAATTAAACCAATAGTAAAAGGTTCTACAGCCACATAAATAAGAAGAAAACAAAGAAAGAAGAAGTGGGCCGCTATACACTGAGGATGGAATGGAGGTTAAGGATAACCTAGGCATGGCCCAACTCTAAATAGTACTTTGCCTCAGTCTTTAATAAGACTAGTGAGGAGTTTAGGGATGATGGAGGGATGATAAACGGGAATGAGGATATGGAGGTGGATATTACCGCATCTGAGGTAGAGGCCAAACTTGAACAGCTTAATGGGACAAAATCGGAGGGCCGGACAATCTCCATCCAAGGATATTAAAGGAATGGCGCATGAAACTGCGACCCTGTTAGCAAGAATTTTTAATCAATCGGTAAACTCAGGGGTTGTACCGTATGACTGGAGAATTGCTAACGTAGTTCCTTTTTTAAGAAAGGGAAAAAAGTGATCCGGGTAACTATAGGCCTGTTAGCTTGAGGTCTGTAGTATGTAAGGCTTGGAAAAATTTTAAAGGAGAAAGTAGTTAAGGACATTGAGGTCAATAGTATATGGGATGAATTGCACATGATTTACTAAAGGTAGATCCTGCCAAACCAACCTGATCTCATTCTTGAGAAGGTGACAGATTACTTAGACAAAGGAAATGCGGTAGATCTAATTTACCTCGATTTCAGTAAGGCATTTGACACGGTTCCACATGGGGAACTGTTAGTTAAATTGGAAGAGATGGGGATGAATATGAAAGTTGTAAGGTGGATAAGGAACTGGTTAAAGGAGAGCTCCAGCAGGTCGTACTGAAGGGTGAACTGTCAGGCTGGAAGGAGGTTACTAGTGGAGTCCCTCAAGGATCGGTTTTGGGACCGATCTTATTTAACCTTTTTATTACTGACCTTGGCACAAAGAGCGGGAATGTGCTAATAAAGTTTGCGGATGGCACAAAGCTGGGGGTATTGCTAACACAGGAAGGACCGGGATACTATTCAGGAAGATCTGGACCACCTTGTAAACTGGAGTAATAGTAATAGGATGAAATATATAGTGAAAAGTGCAAGCTCATGCACTTAGGGATTAATAATAAGATTTTAGATATACATTGGGGATGCATCAGTTGGAAGCAACGAGGAGGAGAGGACTTGGGGTATTGGTTGATAGCAGGATGTCTATGAGTCGCCAATGCGATATGGCCGTTAAAAAGCAAATGCGGTTTTAGGGGCATCAGGCGAGGTATTTCCAGCAAGGATAAGGAGGTGTTAGTACGTTATATAAGGCGCTGGTGAGACCCCACCTGGAATACTGTGTGCAGTTCTGGTCTCCCATGTTAAGCAAATGAATTCACTGGAACAGGTTAGAGACGGGCTACTAGGATGATCCGAGGAATGAAAACCTGCCTTATGAAAGGAGACTCAAAGAGCTTGGCTTGTTTAGCCTAGCCAAAGAAGGCTCCGGGGGATATGCTTGCTCTAATATAAATATATCAGGGGGTTAACGTTAGGAGGGAGAGGAATTATTTAAGCTTAGTACTAATGTGCCAAGGACAAATGGGTACAAACTGGATATTAGAAGTTTAGACTTGAAATTAGATGAAGGTTTCTAACCATTAGGGGTGAAGTTCTGGAACAGCCTTCCAAGGGAAGTAGTGGGGAAAAAGACTTATCTGGCTTTAAGACTAAGCTTGATAAGTATATGGAGGGGATGAATGATGGACAGTTTAATTTGGCAATTGATCTTGGATTATCAGCAGATAAGTCTGCTCAATGGTCTGTGAGGGATGTTCGATGGGATGGGATCTGAGTTACTGCAGAGAATTCTTTCCTGGGTGCTGGCTGGTGAGTCTTGCCCACATGCTCAGGTTTAGCTGATCGCCATATTTGGGTCGGGAAGGAATTTTCTCCAGGGCGGATTGGCAGGGCCTGGGGTTTTTCGTCTTCTCTGCAGCGTGGGGCATGGGTCACTTGCTGGTGGATTCTCTGCAGCTTGAGGTCTTCAAACCACAATTTTAAGGACTTCAATAATTCAGTCATGGTTAGGGTTGTTATAAAAGTGGATGGGTAGGTTCTGTGGCCTGCTTTGTGCAGGAGGTCAGACTAGATGATCATATTGGTCCCTTCTGACCTACGAGTCTATGAGTCTATACTGAACAAAAACGCCCTAGTACCGACCCTTAGGCACTCCGCTTGATATCAGCTGCCAACTAGACATGGAGCATTGATCACTACCCATTAAGCCCGATGATCCAGCCAGCTTTCTATCCACGTATAGTCCATTCATCCAGCCATATATTTTAACTTGCCAGCAAGAATACTGTGGAGAGGTATCAAAGCTTTGCTAAAGCCAAGGAATAACACGTCCACTGCTTTCCTCTCATTCACAGAGCCCTGCAACTTGAGACCATTAGTCCTGTTTCTGTCATCTGGTAACACTGAGAACAGTCTAGATTCAGCCTCTTTGGACCCCCTTTCAGGTAGTTGAAAGCAGCTATCAAATCCCCTCATTCTTCTTTTCTGCAGACTAACAATCCAGTTCCCTCAGCCTCTCCTCATAAGTCATGTGCTCCAGCCCCTAATCATTTTGTTGCCCTTCGCTGGACTCTTCCAATTTTTCCACATCCTCTTGTGGTGTGGGGCCCAAATCACAGTACTCCAGATGAGGTCTCACCAATGTCAAAAGGGGAATGATCGAGGGGAGGTCCTCAGTCTGCTGGCATGGCCCCCACTTATACAGCCCAAAATGCCGTTAGCCTTCTGGCAACAAGGGCACAACTTCTTGTCTACTGTAACCCCTAGGTCCTTTTCTGCAGAACTGCTGCCTAGCCATTTGGTTCTAGTCTGTAGCAATGTGTGGGATTCTTCCGTCCTAATTCAGGACTCTGCACTTGTCTTGTGAACCTCATCAGATTTCTTTTGGCCCAATCCTCTAATTTGTCTAGGTCCCTCTGTATCCTATCCCTACCCCCAGCGTTATCTACCACTCCTCCCAGTTTAGTGTCATCTGCAGACTTGCTGAGGGTGCAGTCCATGCCGTCCTCCAGATCATTAATGAGGCCAAAAGGATCCTACTGGGAGCGGGAAAGAATCCGTTGATTGTCCTTCTTGTGGGAACGAATGATACGGCTAGTTACTCGCTGGACTGTATCAGGAGGACTATGCCAGACTGGGGAAGACGCTCAAGGAAATCGAGGTCAGGTGATCTTCAGTGGGATTCTGCCGGTTCCTAGAGAAGGGCGATGAAGGAGTGACAAGATTATGACGATTAACAAATGGCTCAGGCAGTGGTGCTATAAGGAGGGCTTTGGGATGTACGGTCATTGGGAAGCATTTACGGACAGACGACTGTTCTCTCGGATGGACTTCACCTAAGCAAGGAGGGAAATAGACTTCTAGGATGGAGGCTCGCCGACCTCATTAAGAGAGCTTTAAACTAGGAATTGGGGAGATGGTTGGGAGATGTCCAGGAGATCTCCACGCCAGAATTTAACCTGGAGAGGGAAGTAAACAAAGTGAGAGGGGATACGCTTGTGGACCGAAGAATTGACCCAAGAAGGAAAAGCGGTGTAGAAACTAGACTAACAGGTGATGCTGGTGGTAGAATGTCTGTGCACAACGGGGTAAAGAATGTCACTGACGCCAAATGCCAAAAATTAAATGTCTGTACACTAATGCGAGGAGCCTAGGTAACAAGATGGAGGAACTGGAGCTACTGGTGCAGGAAGTGAAACCGGATATTATAGGGATAACAGAAACCTGGTGAATAGTACTCATGACTGGGTACAGGTATTGAAGGCTATGTGCTGTTTAGAAAGACAGGAAGAAAGGCAAAGGTGGTGGAGTAGCATTGTACATCAGTGATGAGGTTAACTGTAATTAAATAAGAAGTGATGGAATGGATAAGACAGAGTCTGTCTGGGCAAAAATCACACTGGGAAAGAAAGCTACTAGAGCCTCCCTGAGATAGTGCTTGGGTGTGCTACAGACCGCCGGATCTGATTTGGATATGGATAGAGACCTCTTTAATGTCTTTAATGAAGTAAACACTAAGGGAAATGTGTGATCATGGGAGACTTCAACTTCCCAGATATAGACTGGAGGACAAGTGCTTGCAAGAATAAGGGGTCAGATTTTTCTGGATGTGATAGCGGATGGATTTCTTCACCAAGTAGTTGAAGTATCGACAAGAGGGGATGCCATTTTAGATTGGTTTTGGTGGGCAGTGAGGACCTCGGAAGAAATGGTGGTAGGGGACAACCTTGGTTCGAGTGATCATGAGCTGATTCAGTTCAAACTAGATGGAAGGATAAACAAACGTAGATCTGGATTAGGGTTTTTGACTTCTCAAGGGCTAATTTTAAAGAGTTAAGGAAATTGTTAGGGAAGTGGATAGGACGGAGGAACTTGTGGATTTAAATGCGGGGAGGCCTGGAATTACTTTAAGTCGAAGCTGCAAAACTGTCGGAAGCCTGCATCCCAAGAAAGGGGAAAAAAACCATGGGCAGGAGTTGTAGGCCAAGCTGGATGAGCAAGCATCTCAGAGAGGGGATTAGGAAAAAGCAGAAAGTTTACAGGGAGTGGAAGAAGGCGGGATTAGCAAGGGAAGCTACCTTAGTGAGGTCAGAACACGTAGGGATAAAGTGAGGAAGGCTAAAAGCCATGTAGAACTGGACCTTGCAAAGGGAATTAAAACCAATAGTAAAAGGTTCTACAGCCACATAAATAAGAAGAAAACAAAGAAAGAAGAAGTGGGCCGCTATACACTGGGATGGAATGGAGGTTAAGGATAACCTAGGCATGGCCCAACATCAATAAGTACTTTGCCTCAGTCTTTAATAAGACTAGTGAGGAGTTTAGGGATGATGGAGGGATGATAAACGGGAATGAGGATATGGAGGTGGATATTACCGCATCTGAGGTAGAGGCCAAACTTGAACAGCTTAATGGGACAAAATCGGAGGGCCCGGACAATCTCCATCCAAGTATATTAAAGGACTGGCGCATGAAACTGCGACCCTGTTAGCAAGAATTTTTATCAATCGTAAACTCAGGGGTTGTACCGTATGACTGGAGAATTGCTAACGTAGTTCCTATTTTTAGAAAGGGAAAAAAGTGATCCGGGTACTATAGGCCTGTTAGTTGAGGTCTGTAGTATGTAAGGTCTTGGAAAAATTTTAAGGAGAAAGTAGTTAAGGACATTGAGGTCAATAGTAATTGGGATGAATTGCAACATGGATTTACTAAAGGTAGATCCTGCCAACACAACCTGATCTCATTCTTTGAGAAGGTGACAGATTACTTAGACAAAGGAAATGCGGTAGATCTAATTACCTCGATTTCAGTAAGGCATTTGACACGGTTCCACATGGGGAACTGTTAGTTAAATTGGAAGAGATGGGGATGAATATGAAAGTTGTAAGGTGGATAAGGAACTGGTTAAAGAGAGACTCCAGCAGGTCGTACTGAAGGGTGAACTGTCAGGCTGGAAGGAGGTTACTAGTGGAGTCCCTCAGGATCGGTTTTGGGACCGATCTTATTTAACCTTTTTATTACTGACCTTGGCACAAAGAGCGGAATGTGCTAATAAAGTTTGCGGATGGCACAAGCTGGGGGTATTGCTAACACAGAGAAGGACCGGGATACTATTCAGGAAGATCTGGACCACCTTGTAAACTGGAGTAATAGTAATAGGATGAAATTAATAGTGAAAAGTGCAAGCTCATGCACTTAGGGATTAATAATAAGAATTTTAGATATACATTGGGGATGCATCAGTTGGAAGCAACAGAGGAGGAGAAGGACCTTGGGGTATTGGTTGATAGCAGGATGTCTATGAGTCGCCGGCAATTAGGTTAGTCAGGCATGACTTGCCCTTCATGAATCCGTTCCTGATCACTTTCCTCTCCTCTAAGTGCTTCAGAATTGATTCCTTGAGGTCCTGCTACATGATTTTTCCAGGGACTAAGGTGAGGCTGACTGGCCTCAGTGTTCTTGCCCAGGACTTTAGAACAACTGGAGTGTACAGTTTGTCCTCCTTTCTCCCTACCAACCCTTCGGTATTTTTTTATCCTTGTATTCGGTCATGTTTCTATTACTACAAAATGAAGGCTTATATTTTGTTCTTAGCTCACACGGTAATGCAGCATGGATAGTGCCCACTCCTGATCAGTGGGAGCAGGATATGGCCCTAAGGGCGTATCAGCATACACTACTCTTATTCTCCTGCACTCCTTTCTTGCTGTGCCACAGCATGGGGAAGGAAGGAAGTATCCCTGAGTGTGAATTTGATGGATTTCATGAGTGTAATTTAGACTCTGAGGGCCTGATTCTGATCTCTCACCAGTGTAAATCAGGGGTAACTCTACTGAAGACACGACAGTTAAAATGGGTGATAGTTTAGAATCAGAGGTCAGCACTTTGGGTATACATTGAGTGTTAAGCATCTGTGTAAATCTGGCCATTATTTAGGTGTTTAAATGGGAGCTGAACTCTTTGGAAAATTGCACCAATTATTTTAAGCATTGATTAAGTAGAATGGGCTCGATTTTGCTCTTACACCAGAGTAAATAAAGTCAGTAGTAATACTCCAGAATTATACTGGTGTCACTGAGAATACACTATAGCCCAAGTTCCAATACATCAACTTCAACTAAACCAAGTTTGCAACTCACTGAGTGTTCAGGGCTTAAAAAAGACTGACCTTGCAATAACCTCTTATGTTAATGTCTGCCTCTTTTCTGCCTCGCCCCTTATAGTGTGTGACGCTAGAGATGTAGGTCTGAGCCTGGGACTTGAATGCAGGGGAACCGAAAGTGTAACCTGCAGGTCAAATGTGCCCCATAGAGCTCTAAAATGTACCCCCTGGCTGCCCTTATCTTTGAAGTGAGAACAGTGACTCTGTAGTTTAAAAAAACAACAAAAAAAGTCTAACTCAGTAGATCAGTTCCCTATGTGCATTCTGAGACAAATCTGCTGACTTTATGGACAAAAATAAACAAATTTACTACTATTTTATTCCTGTTAACACAGGGATAGCTATTCGACAAATGTAACTTGAGACAGTGAACTGGATTCCAAATGCAGAGTCAAATTCTTCTCTCAAGTATTACTGTAAAACCAAGGGGAGAAATTGGCCTGCCATGTCTTTATTACGGCTGGTGATGCACAAGCAGGAAAGAACCCAACTTGATTTTCAGATCTGAGGGTGTGTTTGCAAGCTGGTGGTTATGGGGGCGAGGGGGAGTATTTGTGCTTACAAACTGAATTCATTGTCTACAGTCATTGAGAGACAAATGTGGAACTCCACATGGCTCATTTTTTTTAGTTACTTTTTAGTGTAGTACGGCATTTTAATTTGGAGGTGCAGCTAGTGGAACCTACAAGTCCCAGCATGCCATGTTTCTTCTTGCTCTAAGCAATGAGGCTTGCAAGTCTTATGGGATTTAATCAGAAAAACTCACACAAATTACCTTTATCACAAGACCACAGGAGTAGGTTCTAACCTTCAGTTAGTATTTAAAGGAATATTTTCACACCAAGGCTGGTAATCTCATTCTTCCAAATCAAGTTTAGTGTGATGAAAGTAAACTTTCCTTTTCTCAGTGGTAATATATACTGCTCATGATTTAAAATAATCTCCAACCACAGTTTATTTAAGAAGATCATAAAACTTTTAACAGTGCATCCATAAAGTTCTTCCTGCTGCACTATCTAATCCAAAGTAGTTTAGCTCAGATTTATGTTCTGGCAGCTGTACCATAAACGTGGGCTTTACCACATAACAAACACAAAAGATTACTTTAAAAAATCTGTCCTGTTAAAAACATTGATTCTTGTGATCTGAAGTCTCTCAGTTAGTTCCTTGAACCCCAAGACATGCAGAGATAGAGCCTGGGGGGTAAAGCCCTTCCACCAGGATTAGGGAAGGATTCTATTTCAGTAGAATTTCACATAATCTTTACACTGACTGAATTTACACCTTGTGCAGTCTTTTACTCCTGTACAAGGTAGTAGAGAACATAAGTGTGTGGATGTGAAGGCTCACGGAGCTGAGGCCTCAAGACACAAGTGGTCCAACCTGTGCCCTCACTCTCACCCATCAAAGCCAGTGATTTTGTTGTTGTTGTTGTACAGGTGTAACCGAAGGGAGGGTTATCTCAACATTTCTCAGGCTACGGCTACACTAGAGAGCTTACAGTGGTGCAGCTTTAGTATCGCCGCTCTAAGCTGATGGGAGAGAGGTGTCCTGTCTATTTAATTAATCCATCCGCAATGAGCAGCAGTAGCTATGTCAGTGGGAGACGCTCTCCCTCTGTCCACACCAGCACTTAGGTCGGTGTAACTTATGTTGTTCAGGAGGGTGACTTATTTGCATCCCTGAGCGACATAAACTTATACCTACATAAGTGGTAGTGTCAACGTAGTCTCAGACTTGAAATCCCCCAGAACTAAGGAACCTCAGTCTTTAGTACCTAAGACCAGAAACCTCCATATCAGGGGCCAATAATTCTACTGGTTGTCTCAAACAGTAACTGTTATCTCCTCTTTAATACTTCCCACAACCTCAACTCCTGCCGGGTCACAAAATCTTGCAAAAATATGATTTTTTCTTGAAATAAGACATCTTTGTAAAGAGTTATTCTTGTTACTTGCATGTCCTGAGGCAATCTGATCCTCATAGGATTACTTTAGTCATGAACATCAGCCTTTTCTAAGGGTTCAGGGTCTGGTCCTGTTGACATTAATGTAGGATGCTGCAAAGTTTTGAGTTTTTCTTCTGACTGTACAAGTCAAATACATGACCTCTTAATTCAAGGGAACTGGTGCAGAGTTATCCTCTACAGCACTCCAAAACCTGGCAGATGTCTCTGTATGCAGAAGAAGTGGTAGATTTTGGGTTCCAGCTGCAAAGGGACAGGTGGAGGACAAAGACAAACGCTGAGCTGGATTCTTGATTCTTTGAAAACAGAGGCTTCTTTACCCTGTACCAGTCCCTGAGTTCTGTTCTGTTGTATTCTGCAGTGAGAACACAGATCCAGCTTCCTTTTTGGTGTTTAATGCTAGCAGATGGAAATCCATCTCAACTTTCAAAAACTCTGAATGACCGATTAAGAACAAAATTGTTGGTCTGAGAGCTGGTTCCCTCTCTTCTTCTTTTCTCTTTGCAGACTGCCTTTCAGGGGTAAAGTTTCTAATTACAGGTCAGGGAGGCAGGTTTAATCACACAGCAGAGCCCTTGATGCTGCACTAGAGATTGTTATTTATACACCTGAATTAATAGGATGCAGCATTTCATTTGAGAAGAATAAGGTGGTTTTCAATTTCTCACTTTTTTTTCATGTGAAATAAACCACATTAGATTCATCAGGCTTGTGACCTAAATTACTAGGGATTTTGAGTAACAAATAACAAGCAACTGCTACAGGGACAGGGTGAAAAGACAAGCAGGAATTAGAGGAAGGAGGGAGGTGAGGAACAACGGAGAAAGGGGGCAGAGAAAAACATGGTGCTTCAGAAAAACAGGAGAGGGTAGAAACAGGCAGACACTGGGAAAACTAGACAGGGTAAAAAGAAAAAGACACTGCTCCCTACGCAGTAGGGCAGGATTGAGTAAAGCAGTAGGGTCTACAGAAATACCTGGAAAGTCTGCTGAGTTGGTCTGTGCGTGCACACAGCAAAATAATTGTTAATAAGGCTAAAAATAGGATAGCCAGTGATGAAATGTGAGGTTGTGGCATATAGTTCAGTGTTCCTCTGTGCTACAGTAAATGGAATCCATGCCCCATCAGTAGAGTCACTATTAGCACTTGCTGGAAATGTTTGGGTTGCAGTGCTGGAAACAGCTGATTTCCGGCTTGTATCTTTCTGGTAGTGTCATGAACTCCAGGGCTGCTTATTTACAGTGGCACAGGGATTAATTTTCTCATTTCTTCTGGGTACTGAATTCCTCTCACTCCCTGACAACTTCTGTGCGTGTGTGTGTGTGCATGCGTGCGTGCTGCTTGGGAAATAGTGACACTTTCAAGGAGTCTCCTGGACACACTCTGGGTAAGAAATGGGTGATCCAGGCTCACCTGTCTGAGTCAGTAGGTTATGGAATTCAAACCGCTCAGTAGCTCCTGAAAGCTGTGCCTTACTAGTATATATCAGACATGCCAAAAACGCAAAAAAACCTGCAGAAATTGGGCTTGTTTTTGGCTTTGTGAGTTGCTTGTTGGCTAGCTTTTGGCTTCTAGCTTGTTGTAGCTTGTTGCTTCTTTGTTTTGCTCGGCTCCCGGGTAGGGGGGCAAGCAGCGGCAAGGGAGGAGAGAGTTGGGGCACACAGCAGGCCCGCCAGAGTCCCAGACTGCACACGAGGGGGGATCTAGTCACATAGAGTGTTGGGGTTCTTAGGGATTGGCTTGTTTTGGCCTTGTTTTGAAATGGGATTAGCTTGAGTTTTAGCTTATTGTGAAAGTTGGGGTGCTTTTTTACCACGTGAAGGTTGGCAGCTGTGGTATATATCTAACACTTGTATTTTCCACTGAATCTAATGCAAGCTAAAGGACTGGCAAGGATGTTGCAATTAGCAGATGTGTTGCATTCTATTAAAAATAATCCTTATCCATTTTTGTAAAGTGATTTTTTTTTTGGATCCTTGGATGAAAAATGCTACACAATTATATCTAGGTTATGTAGGTTGGAGACCTTGTCTTCAGATGTGTCTGTAAAGTGCCTTGCACACTGCTAGAGCAATGCAAACAGTAAATAAGTGCATAGTGTTTTAATGACCTGCCTTGTGTGTGTGTGTCACTTCCCTCTACTGACTGGAATCAACAGCTCAACTCTGTGTCATAGACCTTAAAGTACTAACAGAGGTTCTCCTTTAGCTAACATGCTTTTAGATCAGAGGGATCTGAGTTCTATCGTTGTTAGGCAGCCACAGATTTGCTGTAGTGTTGTTGTTTGTTAGCTGAGTAGCGCAGTGTGTTCAATAGCCATGTTACATATTATTTGTGTAAATAGGGAGATGGAGAGATTTAGGGGGAGCTGTTGCTGAACAGTATGTGTGGGAAGTTTTCTGCTCCAAAAATAGGAACTTGTCAGAGTGGGAAGATTTCAGAGGGGGAGGTGACTTGTTAGAGAAAAGATTAGTGGTAATGACACGGGATGGTCATATTTCAAAGCAAACACCTGTAAATCAGTCTAAGCCTGTAAGTAGCAACCTACTAAACTGAGTTCACCCTAGCAGTACAGGCCTTGTGTCTCCATTCAGCAAGGCCAGAATAATCTACTCATCCCTCTCTGAGTCCGACTGGACTGCAGACTCTTCCCTTTCTCACCATATGGTAACCAGAATGACCACCATGAGGTCCTGACCGTTATGTGCTACACCTTCTAGGGAATGAAAACAACTACACATCTAGAGTTGTTGCTGCTGCTGCTGCTGCTGGGAAAGAAAGAAAAGACAGGGACACTGTTCTTCCAGATGGTGCCATCTTGTTGTATAATCAATATTATAACTGTTTTTCCCATGGGGAGGCACTTCCAGCCCCTTTTAGAGCCTTGAGATGGCCTTCCCCACTCCTGTATTTCATCCCTTTTCTACGCCCCTCCTCCCTGTGACCCTGTATAGTGGTGAGCTTCCCTTGAACATAGGAGGCTTGAATGAAACTTTTGGTGCTGCTCTCAGAACGCCCAGCCTCTGCCGACCTGGGAGTGTGGAACCTGAGCTCAGGATATGAGCTTGGCTCCCACTGATGGAAAACCCCATTTTGCTGCCAGCAAGGGTGCTCCTTAGTACTGGTTTATTAGAATATCTGCACTGTGAATTACAGTACATGTCCAGATAATACAGCCTGCAATTTCTGCAGTTTAAAGCACAGTTATGTCATCTGGAGATTCTGAGGGACTCCTCCAATATGAACTCCCCTGGTATTATTTGTAGTTTGTTTGTATCACAAGTCATTGGGAAGGTCAATTTCTATAGATTTACAATAAGAATTCAAGTTTGACCTATTGCCTCAGTGTTACAAGGCATTAATGGTCTCTGTAACATTATATGAACAAATGCATGATGGTTTTGAGTTTGTGGTGAGAAAGTTGTGTGGTGACTGGAACATTGGACTAGCTGTTATCTAGCTCTTTCACTCACTGTTTGTGTGACTTTTCATGTGACTTAATATTTTCTGGCTTGGGATAGAATCATAGACTTTAAGGTCAGAAGGGATCATTATGATCATCTAGTCTGACCTCCTGCACAACGCAGGCCACAGAATCTCACCCACGCACTCCTGTATCAAACCTGTGTCTGAGCTATTGAAGCCCTCAAATCATGATTTAAAGACTTCAAGATGCAGAGAATTCCTGGGCAATGCTCTCCTTCTCCCCTGGGACAGGGACCTTCTCTACACCTTTCCTCCGTTTCCCCTACCGTCAAAGGTTCTGCCAAAAATAAAAAGGGATGGAGCTCCTCTCATTCTGATTGCTTCTATGTGGCTGAGACAGACCTGTTACCCTTTCCTGTTGCAGCTTGCAGCGTCCCCACTAATCCATCTCCTGGCCATTTTGTACCTCCTCTCACAGGACAGAGGATGTACCCTGCATCCCAACTTGGGGATTCTCTGCCTCAAGGCATGCCTTCTGCTTGGTTCCAACATTTAGTGAGCTTCTGCTCAAGGGAGGTTCAAGAGATTCTATTACACAGTAGAGTCCCCAACACGATGTACTTACCTGCAAAAATGGTCAAGGTTTCAGATTACATTCACGTTCCAACAAATCTCTCCAACATCCACGACTCTTCCACATATCCTAGACTATGCATTGACCCTATAGAGACCAGGACTATCTCTAAGCTCTCTCAGGGTCCACTTAGTGGCTATAACAGCTTTCCAGCAACCTGTAGAGAGGTACTCAGTGCTGTCACACCCAACTGCTAAAAGTGAGTCACACCCAACTGCTATATCTTCAAGGATATAGTAAACCTCTTCCCACAGCCTCGACTCCTACATGAGATCTAAACCTGGTACTGAAAGCATTGACTAGGCCTTCCTTCGAACTTATGGCCACCTGTTTGCTGATGTACCTTTCCATGAAAATGACCTTCCCGATAGTGATTACCTTGGCCAGGAGAATAGGAGAGAGAGCAGCTTTGATGGCACATCCCCTCTACACAATATTTTTTTCTGGACAAGGTTACGCTCAGACCACATCCAAAATTCATCCCCTAAGGTAACCTCCCCATTTCACATCAATCAATTGATTCACCTTCCGATCTTTTACCCGAAGCCTCACCAAGAGAACAGGGAGACTATATTATATACTCTAGATGTCAGGAGAACCCTGGCCTTCTACCTGCACAGGACAGAGGCTTTCAGGAAGTCCCCTCTATTGAGGAGAGATCCAAGGGCTCAGCAATATCAGCCCAAAGGATCTCCAAGTGTGTCTCAAATTGCATCAGACAGTGTTATGAAGTTCGCTTCATGACCCCTCCAGGCTCCACAAGATCTACCTCCTCATCTGACGCCTTCTTCAAGAGCATCCCTATCTCAGATCTGTAGAGTGGCGACATGGGCGTCAGTCCACACTTTCGCGGAACACTATGCAATCACTGGGGACTCTGCTTCCGTTGTCATTTTCAGGTCCACAGGTGCTGTCATCTGTAACTGACACAACTTGCTGAACTTGATGTTCTAGGAGGGCATGAGTTATCACCAGGTTACATTAGTTCTGAGTTAATGAATTTTTTTGCTATTTCACTTCCTAGTTTGTTTTTTAACAGAAAGAGATGTTATTAGGAGGTCTAATTATAATGTAGATTGGGGTAGGCAACCTATAGCATGCATGCCAAAGGCGGCACATGAGCTGATTTTCAGTGGCACTCACATGCCTGGCTCCTGGCCACCAGTCCGGGGAGCTCTACATTTTCATTCAATTTTAAATGAAGCTTCTTAAACATTTTAAAAACCTTATTTACTTTACATACAACAGTAGGTTAGTTATATATTATAGACTTAGAGAGAGACCTTCTAAAAACATTTAAATGTATTACTGGCACATGAAATCTTAAATCAGAGTGAATAAATGAAGACTCGGCACACCACTTCTGAAAGGTTGCTGACCCCTAGTGTATATGTACAGTTCAGATGTTCTTGTGGGCAGGTAATAATAATTAATACCTAGTCCTTACATAATGCTTTTCATCAGTAGATCTCAAGAAGAGACACATCATTATTCCTCTTGTACAGATGGGGGAAACTGAAGCAAAGTGACTTGGCCAAAGTCATCCAGCAAGCTAGTGGCAGAGTTGGAATACAACCCAGGTTTTCAGAATTCCAGTCTGCTGTTCTTTCCTCTAGGCTGCCACATCATTGCTATGTAATTCCTAAATGCCCCCTCACCCTCTGTACACTTTTTTACAATGGACTGGTGGTGATGGTTGTGTTTGAATGTGTGTAGTTCCTAACAGAGCCCATGAGAGAAATGTCAATTATCTATGTCCAAAGAACTGACAGTTTTTACATGGTAAAGTTACAATAAACTTTAAGCATGTGCAAGATGACTAGTCTCTTTCCTGACCCCT
Source organism: Chelonoidis abingdonii (assembly GCF_003597395.2). NCBI lineage: Eukaryota > Metazoa > Chordata > Testudines > Testudinidae > Chelonoidis > Chelonoidis abingdonii. Next base: position 23,048,988 of record NC_133790.1, read on the forward strand.
TCTTCCAAAGCATGTAGCCTTCCCTCCCTTACCATCATTTACAGCTCATCCTCCTCTTCCTGTCCCATTAAGCCATTAGCATGTTAGAAGCCAAGTGTGCACAAAAGAGTTGGAATACTGAACTTTAAGACAAGCTGTTCTTTGTTTTTGTTTTTTTCCAGGGAGCTCTCTCATAAACCTCCTGGTCAGTTACCCCAAATTCGGATAATTAACCCTACCCAACACCCAAGGCACAGCAAATTTCAAGACAATCTGGGTACACATGAGAATTTAGAACACTTAGGGCTTTTTTACACTTAAAGTGCTGCAGTGAAGATGCTATCTACTCTGACAGGAGAGTTTCTCCCAGCAGTGTAGGTACTCCACCCCTCCAAGAGGCAGTAGCTAGATTGACGGGACAATTCTCTCCTTGACCTAGTGCTGTCTACGCTGGGCATTAGGTTGGTTTAACTGTTGTATTGTTCAGACCACTGAGCAACATGGTTAGATTGACCTAATTTCCTAGTGTGGACTAGACCTTAGAAGAATAATCCTTTTACACAGAAAAATCTTCTCAACTTTAACTGCAGCAGAGCTGGCGCTCTCCCATATTTATTACATTAATCAGCGTTAACTTATTTGCTAATGCAGGTTCCAGGCACAAGATAATCCTGAAAGCATAGGAGACTCAAAGATGTGAAGTGTCCCATTTATCTTGATATGATGGTCTCTGTGAATGAGAACACTCCATGGAGATGGCTATAGCCTGAAACAATAACTCTGAGATGCGTGAACTGCTCCATTCATGGCAGTGGATGTTGCCATCTCCACTGCTGGAGAGCCTGTGATGTGCACCAAGGGGGACCATTCTCAAGTCCTCATCCTAGCATTAGCAGTGTTTTCTTGGTGCATGCTCCTAGTATGCCTGTTCTCAGCTTCACACCCAGAGGGGCAGGATGTGCCTTGCACATGTCGGGGGTGGGTAGAGGGAGAGGCTCAGACACTCCCCCTCCCCTTGAAAGAAAAGAAGACCTCCCAGTTCACATGAGGGGACCATGGATGGGGCGGGGGTCAGAACACCTTACAGGGATTGGGGGGGCCCACAGATCCTGGCACATACATAAAGGTGTGGGGAAAGGCTCAGACATCCACCCCCCAAGATCATGGCACACAGTCTGGAGGGGAACATGAACCTGACAGGTGCCTCTGCCGTTACACTCCCCAGGTCCCTTTGTCAGTCACTCCAGTGTCCTGCCCCATCCCCTCACTATCACCTGATTCCAACTCCTTTCCTGCCCATCCATCCCCATTTATCCCCCTCCCCTCCAACAAGCATTTGCATGTGTAATTTATTTTCTTTTAAAGAATAGTTTGTGTCTACTGAATATTCTGCTGCACTCAAATAACATTTCCCCCAAATAAAAAAAACAACCACACCCCACAACCCTCTGACAGATGCAGAGTGTAGCCCCCTCTTACCCCCCCTTCCAGATTTCTGCATAGGGGTTGACTTAAACTCACAGTGTCTGGGTAGAACACCGGTTCAATGGCCAGATCATTCCCCCTTGAGCTATTTAGGTCCTGAGACTCATTGCTGGCTTTCATGGCCTCTTGGCATACGCACAGTGGAATTTGGCACATGAGCCTTAGGCATGCCGCAAGCAGTTCTAGAACTTCTAACTGGAACACCAATCGCTTTGGCTAATAACATAATCTGATTTCCTCCAAAGGCTTAGTGAGTGGCATGCACTCTGTTGGAGTAACTCTCAAACATTTGAGACCCTGGTGCGAGGATCTTAGCCATGGTTTGGTCTGTATCTGTGTCAAAAAAAACATTGCCAAAACACGTCAACTTTAAGAAAAGCTGCTGTTGTGGTTTGTCTCTGGAATGCCGTATTCTTGATTTTTAGGGTTCTCTTGACAGTAATTTTTCTTGCTGTACATGCTTTGTCTTAGTTTCTTAACTCCAGGAACTGTGGATATTAATTCCTTAAAAAGAGACTTCTTTTGTTTGTAATGTAGGCAATTTTGGTGGAGTAATAATTATACCAGAAGGAAGATAGAGTTCTGCCTCTACAGTATGTTAAAAATCTATTTTAAATGTGATCCTACACTGGTTAAATGTGTGCCAGATTCTCTAGGGTGCTTATGGGAAAGAGTACCACTTTACGAAGCAAGATTGGCTTGGGTGAGATGCTGACATACAGCTGTCAGATAACAACTGAGTCTATGCCATTGCTATAGTAAAGAACATTTCATTTTCTAGTAGGCATAAAGACTTGCCAGTGTGATTTGCTACATTGAGATTGTGTATCTCTGAATAGATGATGCAAATTTCATCTGGGCAATATCCCCAATTGTGTTAGATATAATTACATTCAAAGTTCTTTTTAATCATTTATTTGGATCATGTCCCAAGATTCAGCTGTTTTGGATTGGGGTAGAAATTGAATTATTTATTATCAATTAGAGGCTGTCAGAGCCTTTGACACCACATCGAGCTGGCATTGTTTGGTATCTGTATTAATGATCTTACAGATAAAAGCATGAAATTATTGGTTAGGAAGCTTTTATTCTAGGCTGAGAAGGCTGGTTTGCATACTTGGCTGGATGCTTCCCCTACATCCCGTCTCATTATGGCTCTGTTTAATCAAGCCAGTATTACATATGAAATACCTCACCCATAAGTTGCTGAATTGATTGTAAGAGCAATTCCCCAATAGATGGAACCCAGTCATGACTTCCCTTCACATCCCAGCTCAACACATTTTTACTCTTCTACTTTGGCTGTGGTCTGTTGTGGACCTGGAACAAACTATTTTTTGACTAAGTGATTTATTTAACACTACTGGTGCTGTGATAATTTTGGATGCTGAGTTTTTGTTTCCTCAGGTTATGGGATAGACAAGATGACCTAACAGAGGTTTTCCATCTCTCATGCATGATTCTGTTTTGTGCCTTCTCCTCAGTTTTGGGTTTTAAAAATATATTTTTTTATTTGTGCATTTTTGCATTCACAAGGAAACCGCATGACACATAAGAGCTACAGGGACTAGTATTGCTTCATGGAGGGAGTCAGTAGAGAACTCAGGATATAAGGACTAGGTTCTGCACGTCACCTCTCAGGATGTGCAGCACAAAGAGCATCCCAGGAGCAAGTGGGAGAGGGGAAATGGGACTAAGCACCTTTTGCACCTTGTGGATTCTACCTGCTTTCGGGGCCAGTATAGCCCAGAGTGGGGAGATGCTTCTGAGTGAAAGAGGAACAGTTAGAAAGCAGGGTTTGACCAGGATAAGTAGAGTCCTGAGACACTAGCTTCAGGGGGAGAATGGGACCTCTTCATGTCATAGTCCCAGACTAAACAGTCCTATTTGGGGTAGGAGGCGTGATTTTTCCCCGGCAATTCAGCACCACACACTTCAGTTTGTTCCCCTCAAAAATGCCTGTTGCTCTGGATTCTTGCTTCATTCCTGCAACTTTCTCATGGCTGTTCTCAATTTTTAATGCTTTTCTGCTATTCACGCCCCTTACAAAAGCAGGATCCTCTACCTGCCATCACAAACAAATTCTCATCGAAGCCCCTTTCTAATAATTATATCTAAGGAACCCTGAACTCATTCTCTTCAGCGCAATACTTCTTTGATAAGGTTTGAAAGGATAGAAATACTTCTCCCAGTGAATAAACCTGGAAAACTCTGTTGTCCCAAGGTTACTAAAAGGTCACTTGGATCAAAACAGCAGTGCTTGAACGTGGCTTGTGTAGTCACAGCTCAGTGCAGTGCTCTAGAAAAACTACCTCCACAAGGGGTGTAGCTACCAGCGCTGGGAGTGCAGCTGGTGCACTGTCTACACTGGTGCTTTACAGCACCGAAACTTGCTGCGCTCAAGGGGGTGTTTTTTCATCCCCCTGAGTGAGAAAGTTGCAGCGCTGTAAAGTGCCAGTGTAGACAAGCCCTCAGACTCAATACTGAGTGTCGTAAAGAAAAGCGTGTAACTTGAATTCCTTGAGTAGCTCTCCATTGTTGCGATGTGTCTGCTCTTCGCCCTAAAAGATTGTAATTTTCAAACTTTTTACCAGAGTTAGTTTGTCTTGACCTATGAAATATTCTATGGCCCCCACACACAACCTCACCTCCTTCCAGTTAATCAGCCAGTACAGACTCTCAGTGGGGGATGAGGGTGGGGAACATAGACCTGTAGTGACAAGCTACTCAGAATCTTAGGCCACGTCTACACTACGGGATAATATCGAATTAGCTAAAATCGGTTTTATAAAACTGATATTATAAATTCGATTTCATGCGGCCACACTAGGCACAGTAATTCGGCATTGTGCGTCCATGGTCCGAGGCTAAC
>NC_133790.1:23055129-23127627 GCF_003597395.2 Chelonoidis abingdonii
CGATATAAAGGGCGTTGTAGTGTGGACGGGTACAGCGTTAAATCGATTTAACGCTCTTTAAATCGATTTAAACGCGTAGTGTAGACCAGGCCTTAGAAATGTAGGTCTGGAAGAGACCTGGTCATCAAGTTCAGCTCCCTGCACTGAGGCAGAACCAAGTATACCCAGACCATCCAGGTGTTTGTCCTTACCTGTCTTTCTCCTTAATAGCTTTCTAGGAGGGGAAAAAACAGATTTGTGTTAATCTTTGGTGGTGCTATGTTAAGACTTGTTCAGTACCTGATATAATTCAGGACCTATTAAGGTTTCTATCAAACCATATCATCAGAGATGCTCAAAGAGATACAGCCAACCCAGAGTGAATTATAGCTGACAAAATTATCTAAGCCCTAGACCAACACTTCTCATCTCTGTTGGAAGAATTACACCTGGTGCAGTGAGGAAAAAAGAAGCTAAAGGGACCAACAGATGACACCTCGGTGCTGTGAGCAGAAGACCCAAGACAACACGTGAAGGCTTCATGGAGAGAAGTGGATTTTAGATTCACAGACCCACTCTAGGAGCAGAGGCGTTTGGTGAACTAAAGTGGAAACCAACCACTTATTGGACATGTTAGGAAGGCATTACACTGAAAATCAAAGAGAAGGTGTAGATATGTGCATGAGGACTATACAGGAAATACTGGATACAAAAGAGGGACTTAAGGTTAGCAATAGAAGTAAAGAAGAATTAGCATCTCTTAGGTGCACAAGGGTTAAAAACCAGGGTAATAAGAGTAAGTTGAAGTAATGCATCATGAAATTGACAGGATGACTGTTACAACAGCACTGACTGCCTGTTCGTCCAACTGGAATCTCAGTAATGGGCTGTAAAGCTTCCTGTAGGAGGGATTGGACAAAAGGGAGGAAAGAACTACTACATGTTAAAAATGGGTATATATGGAGTAAAAAACGTAAGTAAAGGTGACTGCAATGCAGGACCGCCCAGAGGATTCAGGGAGCCTGGAGTCTGCCCACCGCCAAATTGCCGCCTAAGACCCGGCACTTTGGCGGCAAGGCCCGGGGCAGAAGGACCCCCTGTCGTGGGTCTTCGGAGCACTTCGGCAGCAGGTTCCAGAGTGGAAGGACCCCCGCCACCAAATTGCTGCTGAAGACCCGGAGCGGAAGAGGCTCCGGGGGCCCGGGCCCTGCGAGAGTTTTCCGGGGCCCCTGGAGCAAGTGAAGGACCCTGCTCCAGGCGCCCCGAAAAAACCTCATGGGAGCCCCTGCAAGGCGTGGGGCAAATTGCCCCACTTGCCCTCCCCCCCGGGGCGGCCCTACTGCAATGAAGCTCTATAGGAAAGTTTAAGGCATGTATAGATGTAGTTTTATATCATAGAAATGTAGGACTGGAAGGGACCGCAAAGTCGTCAAGTCCAGCACCTTTCTTAGGGTTGCCAACTTTCTACTCACACAAAACCAAAAACCCTTGCCCTGCCCTCTGTCCTGCCCCTCCTCTGAGGCCCCACCCCCTGCTCCTTCTATCCTCTTTCGCCCCCCCCCCCCGGTTGGTCACTTTCCTTACCCTCACTCCCTTGCTCATTTTTACCAGGCTGGCTCAGGGGGCTGGGTACAGGAGAGGGTGAGGGCTCTGGCTGGAGGTGCAGACTCGGGCTGGGGATGAGGGGTTTGGAGTGCAGGAGGGTGCTCCAGGCTGGGACTGAGGGGTTCAGAGGGTGGGAGGGGGATCAGGCATTGGAGCTCAGGGGGTGAGGGCTCCAGCTGAGAGTGTGGACTCTGGGGTGGGGCTGGAGATGAGGGATTTGGGGTGCAGGAGGGTGCTCTGGGCTGGGATTGAGGGGTTCAGAGGGCAGGTGGAGGATCAGGGCTGGGGCAGGAGGCTGGGGCCCGGGAGGGGGTCAGAGGTGCAGGCTCCAGGCGATGCTTACCTGAAGCAGTTCCTGGAAGCAACAGCATGTTCCCTGTCTGGTTCCTATGCAGAGGCATGGCCAGGCGGCTCTGCGCACTGCTCTGTCCGCAGGTACCACCCCTGCAGCTCCAATTGGCCGCGGTTCCCAGCCAATGGGAGCTGCAGGGGCGGCGCTTGAAGCCCCCTAGGTGCCCCTACGTGTAGGAGCCAGAGGGGGGGACATGTCGGCTGCTTCCTGGGAGCTGCACGGCACAGAGGGTAGCAGGGAGCCTGCCAGCCAGCCCCGCTGTGCGGCAGTGCCAACCAGACAGTCAGTGGCCCAGTCAGCGGTGCTGACTGGAACACCAGGATCCAACACCCAGTCAAAAAATGGACACCTGGTCATCCTAGCCTTGTGCTGTGGCAGGACCAAATAAACCTAAACCATTCCTGACAAGTGTTTGTCTAGCCTATTTTAAAACTCTCCAGTGGTGGTGATTTCACAGCCTTCCTTGGGAGCCTAATTCCAGAGCTGAACTACCCTTGTAGTTAATGTTTTTCCTAATATCTATCCTAAATCTCTCTTGCTACAGATTAAGTCCATTACTTGTCCTACTTTCCAGGGCTTTGGAGCTGTGCTCTGGCTCCACTCCAGCTCCAGGCAAAAACCTGCAGCTCCACTGCTCCAGAGCTGCTCCACACTCCAGCTCCATGCTCTGCTCCAAAGCCCTGCTATTTTCAGTGGACGTGGGGAACAATTCATCTCCGTCCTTTATAACAGCCCTTAATATAGTTGAAGACTTATCGGGTCCTCTTTTCTCAAGACTAAATATGACCCATTTTTTAGCCTTTCCTCATAGATCAGGTTATTCTCTGGACTCCTTCCAGTTTGTCCAAATCTTTCCTAAAATGTGTTTTCCAGAACTGGACATAGTATTCCGTCTGAGACCTCACCAGTGCAAAGTACAGTGGGACAATTACCTCCCATATCTTACATATGACATTCCTAGTAATGCATCCCAGAATATTAGACTTTTTCACAATTGCAGCACAGTGCTGACTCATTCAATTTATGAGCCACTGTAACTCCCAGATCCTTTTTAGCAGTATTACCAGCTCGCCAGTTATTCCCCATTTTGTAGTTGTGGATTTGATTTTTTTTCCTTCTAAAGTGAAGTACTTTGCACTTATCTTTATTGAATTTCGTCTTATTGAATTCAGACCAATTCTCTAATGTGTCAAGGTTGTTTCAAATTTTAATCCTGTCTTCCAAAGTGCTTGCAACCCCTCCTAGCTTTGTGTCATCTGCAGATTTGTAAACATACTCTCCACTCCATTATCCAAGTCATTAATGAAAATATTGAATAGTACCAGACCCAGGATTGACTCGTGTGGGACTGTACTAAATACATCCTCACAGTTTGACAGTGAACCACTGATAACTGTCTTTTGAGTATGGTCTTTAAACTAGTTGTGGACCCACCTTATAAGAATTTAATCTAGACCACATTTCTCTAACGTGCCTATGAGAATGTCATGTAGGACTCTGTCAAAAGCCTTACTAAAACTGATATATTACATCTACATCTATTAAAATATTAAAGTTCACGTTCATGGTCTTCTATTTCCTTCCCTCTGCTCTGTACTGGTTAGAACTGCTTTAATGAATGGGACAGTGAAGTCCAAATGTTATCATGTCAGAACCTGCTTAGCAAGCAGAGGATGGTTGCAACCGTGGTGAAGATCACATTTTACAATTCTGCCACCTAGTGTAACTGTGCATTGAGCCCCAAACACTAGCAGTTACCAAGACCCTGACTTGTGTGGAAAATATTTAACACACTTGCTTATGTTGCACCATTCCTTTTTTTGCAAGCCCAAAGAAAGGGAGAGATGCATTGGGGAGGAGAAATAGTATTCAAATTGGAATCCATGTCCTTGATCATCAAAGAAGTTTTTATTTTAATGTTCATATGTGTGAAGAATTATGGAAAAATGCTAATGTAGAAGGAACTGTTAAGACCTCATGTCAAGGTTTCTTTCCCCACCCTGAACTTTAGGGTACAGTTGTGGGGACCTGCATGGACCCTTCTAAGCTTAATTACTAGCGTAGATCTGGTAACACTGTCACCACCCAGAATTTCAGTTTCTGGGGCACTTTCTGTTCCCCCAAAACTTTCCCCTCCTTGGGTTGCCTTGAGAGGCTTCACCACTTCCCTGGTGAACACAGATCCAAACCCCTTGGATCTTAAAACAAGGAGGAATTAACCATCTCCCTTTCTTTCCCCCCACCAATCCCTGGTGAGTCCAGACCCAATGCCCTTGGATCTTAAAACAAGGAAAAATCAATCAGATTCTTAAAAAAGAAAGCTTTTAATTAAAGAAAGAAAGATAAAAATCATCTCTGTAAAATCAGGATGGAAAATGCTTTACAGGGTAATCAGATTCCTATTGACCAGAGGGACCTCCCACCTAGCCTTAGGTTCAAAGTTACAGCAAACAGAGGTAAAAATCCTTCCAGCAAAAAGAAACATTTACAAGTTGAGAAAACAAACGTAAGACTAACACGCCTTGCCTGGCTAATTACTTACAAGTTTGAAACATGAGAGACTGATTCAGAAAGATTTGGAGAGCCTGGATGTACGTCTGGTCCCTCTTAGTCCCAAGAGCGAACAAATGAACAAAACAAAAAGCACAAACAAAAGACTTCCCTCNGAGACTGATTCAGAAAGATTGGAGAAAACCTGGAATGATGTCCCGTCCCTCTCAGTCCCGAGAGCTAACAACGAACAAAACAAAAAGCACAAACAAAGACTTCCCTCCACCAAGATTTGAAAGTATCTTGTCCCCCTATTGGTCCTCTGGTCAGATGTCAGCTAGGTTTACTGAGCTTCTTAACCCTTTACAGGTAAAAGAGACATTAACCCTTAACTATCTGTTTATGACACCTCATATGGAATATTGTGTACAATTCTGGTCAATCAAGTTCAACTGAGATGAATTCATGATGGAACAGATGCAGAGAAGGGCTACTAGGAATGCTTGCCTATCCTCTAAGAGGAGACTAACAGAGCTTGGCTTTACTTAGACTTGCTCTCAGAAGGCTGAGGGGGGTGGTATGATTGCACCCTGTAAATACATATGAATTGGCAAACACCAGAAAGGGAGAAGAGCAATTGAAGTCAGAGGATAATGCTGGCACAAGAACAAATGGCTGCAAACTGGCCATGAGTAAACTTAAGCTGGAAATGAGAAGGCTTCCAACCATTAGAGGAGTATGGTTCTGGAGCAATTTTTCAAACAGAGGCAGGAAACTTAACTAGTTTTAAGATGGAGCTTGGTAAATTTATGGAAGGGATGTTGTGATGTAGTAATCTGTGATAGCAGAGAATTGGACTTAATGATCCAGATGGTCTCTTCTGAGACCGTGTCAAATCTTGCAAACACATGGAGAGTATTTAGCCTTTTATGGACATGATGAATGTTATTTGTATGTTTGTGGTACTACTCTCCTATAGACGTGGTTTATCAGTCTTGCTGGGCTAGAGAATATTGTGAAACTTAGTGGAGAAGAGTTACTGGATCTCCTTCGCGAAACAAAAACAAAAGGGGATGAAGTATCAGAGGGGTAGCCGTGTTAGTCTGGATCTGTGAAAGCAGCAGAGAATCCTGTGGCACCTTATAGACTAACAGAGGTTTTGGAGCGTGAGCTTTCGTGGGTGAATACCCACTTCGTCAGACGCAGGGATGAGTAATTGGTACAATTCCTAGAACTCCAATTACATGTTAGTAACTTTTCTTTCTCCTTCAAATACTGATGGTAAAGTTACCTCCCCCCAGAAAAACAAAACCCCAAACCTTTGAGAAGTTGACAAACAGTAACCACTCTCAGCAGAGTTGGGTTTGAGAAAGACTAATTAAATAGTAATTGCAGGACTGCTCTCTTGAACTGACCATGAGACCTTGAGGTCAAATCAACAGAGTGATGCTTCATAAAGATATGGACATATTTTCACAATAGAAGCATTATGGAGACATGCCCTAAAGGCTGCCTGAAACTTCACTGAATGTGTTCTGATACCATCAGAGAACGAAGTACCTGCTAGTTCAAAACAAGTTTGAATGCAGGTTTTAATCCGCTTTGACAGTTGTTGAGCGGAAACAGCCTTTCCTCTGACCTTGTCATTATAAGCCACAAATAGTCATCTGGTTTGTCCTGTTAATGGAATAACTAACAGTCTTCTGGATTCCTAAAGTATGTAACTTGACCTTCCCTGGTTGTCAGCGTGGTTTGCTGAAAAAAGAGGCAAAATGACTCCCATGGAAATCAGTGACTGCTGTAGGGTGAACTGGTGAGAGGATGTAGTACTACCTTATGCTTCAGGAAAAGGACAAAGACAACATCCTGGAATTCCCTGACTCTTTTAGCTGAAGAGTTATTGCTACTAGAAAAGCAGGCTTCAAGAATTGATAACAAAGGGAACAGTTTCCTACAGGCCCAAAGAAAGAGTCCATCTACTTGGTTAATACTAAACTGAGATCCCACAAAGGCACTGGCTCACGTACACGTGGAAAACCATTAGACAATCCCTTTAAAAAACTCTTGACTGTAGAATGTACAATACAGAGGCTACTTGTACTAGAACGAGATACTGAACTGTGGCAGGCAGAAGAACTGTTATGGGAGTGTAATGAATGTCCTGATTTCTTGAGTATCAAAGTCATGCCGAATGTCTGAGGCCTGTGCTGACATGGGCAGTGTTTCTCTCTGTGCTGTCAGGAAAAAAAAATCTGCCATTTTGCTGCATAGGACTTTTTAGTCAAAGACTTAGACTCTAACAGTATCTCTTGGACTTCCTGTGAAAAGATTTGCTCTCCCAAGATCCTTTTAGCTGTATGATCCATGCTGTTAGCTGTAGAGGCTTTGAATCTGGATGAAGGATTTGATCTTGCTATCGAAAGTCTGGAAAAGAAAGAAACACTTGCAGTTCTGCTGCCAGGTCTAGAAACTCCGAGTTCCAAAACTGTCTAGTCTAATTTGGACCCAACAATAGTATTTGTGCTCTGTCTCATCTGATTATTCTGGTCAGCCTGGGGATTGTTGGTATTGGAGAAAATATATACAGAGATCACACAAACCAGGAGGAAGTATGTGAGAGCTGGGGACGAAACAGGGCCGGCACTTCCATTTAGGTGACCTAGGCAGTTGCCTAGGGCACCAGGATTTGGGAGGACGTCATTTTGCGGCCCTCGCCGGCAATTCGGCGGCAAGGGGTCCTTCTGCGCTCCGGCTCTTTGGTGGCAATTCTGCGTCGGGTCCATCACTTGCTCCAGGACCCGCTGCTGAAGTACCCCAAAGACCGGGAGCGCGGAAGGACACCCCCCCCGCTGCCGAATTGCCGCCGACCGGGAGCGCGGAAGGACCCCCGCCTAGGGCGCCAAAAACCCTGGCGCCACTCCTGGGACAAAATATTCTTGATTAAGGGGATCTAGATGGGGAACAAACTTCCAGAGGAAATTAGGTGAGTCCAGAATGTGACCCCCTTTATAAAATGCTCTTTGCAAAGGCCTTTTCACCATAAGAATAATGTAACACTAACACCCCTTCTATTCAAAAAACTGCAACCAACTACCCCTCCCTGCAAAACAACACAATCTTGAAACAAATCAACCAAAATTAAAATAAAAGTAAATCAAAGCTCAAAACCAAACAATTCTACCCTAAACAGAGATTTTTTACTTCAAAAAGAAAGAGAAGCGCCAGGGACTCTTTTAAGTCCACTAGGGACTTCACTATTGCTATTAGATTTACTTTGAAGATACTTAGGTACTAGGTGATGGGCAGCAATATTAACCCAAAATATAGATTGAGAGATCACATGAAGCAGGGCTGCAGGATTGTCTCCTTAGTGTGGCAAAGACATTTAATTTCAGAACTCCCGGTCAGTGGATAAGTAAGCTTGATCATCAAGTCTGTATTGACCATTTATGTTGATTGAGTGCTGCTTTTCTTACTCCATTTGTATCCAAGTGCACTGTCCTTGTCTGAAAGATGTGCTGCCAGAGGTGTGATGAGATGGTGAATGCATCATTTCTAAAGAGGGTCTACCTTGTAGCATGGGAAGCTAGACCAAGCTCCACTGTGGCAATCTAAATCACAAACTTCCATGGTGTTGTGTGGTCACACTTTAACCCCGCTCCATTGAATGTGTGGGAGCAAATCCTTGAATGCCTGACAAATAGTTTGCAGTTTTATGTAACCTCCTCTCTGAAGGGGTCCGTAAACTGTGTGTTGTCATCTGGTCCAGATGTGCTCCCCAACCTGCCTTGGAAGCATCCATTACTAAGACCACCTGGGGGGGCCTTAGGGATTCCAAAACATTCTTAAACACTGTGAGGGTTGGTCCACCACAGGAGGTTGTCTCTGACATTTTGAGAAATAGCCACAATCATTTCCAGATTTTGTCTCAAAAGAACATAAAGCCTCCTCAAACAGGATGGAGAAGGTCTCATTCTCAATCTGGCATATGTTATGGTTAGGATACATGAGGACATCAACCCTAGTATGTCTCAGAAACACAAACAGGAATCTTTGGTTGAGGCTGCATCCACTGTATAAATGAGAATCTCTTGGGAGGCAAATTGAATCCTTGCCGTCACTGAATCTGCAGTTGCTCCAATAAAAGAATCCTTTTGACTTGGGAGATGGGGTGTGAAGGTGGATTTCTTCTGGCTTATTCGTAGAAGTAAGGAGTAGAAGAAGGAGCAATGCACTGCTTGCGATGTCTGCACTTTCACTGCACAATGGCTAGGGATGGAAGACTCCTGGTCATTTTTTGTGAGCTGCCACCCCAGGCTAGACATTTGGTAAACATCCTGGGGACAGTCAAAAAGTTATGGTAGAATTTTAGGCTGAAAATGATCCTTTATGATGCAGCAATCAAGACACTTCATGAGCTGGTTTGATGGCTATTTGGAGGTGAGTGATCTAGTGGTTGAGAGCCATGGGGAGAGTAGAATCCCCTTCCCCAGTTCTTGTTCATTTATTTTATTTATAGGCTTTCTATGATGCCCATTATCATAGAAAATGAGCATCTCAGAACATTAATTAAAGTAACCTCACAACACTACTGTGAGGCAGGGAACCATTATTATTTCTATTTTATTGTTTGGGGAAATGATCCAGTCCCATTCTGATTTTATAGGCTGCTGACCCCATGACTGTCCTATTCAGAAATGCAGCAAGCAGGTGCCTGGGGAGGACAACAGAAAGGGGCGGCACGTCTGGCAATTCGGCAGCGGATCCCTCAGTCCCTCCTGGAGGGCAGGACCTACCGCCGAATTGCTGCCGAAGGATGAAGCAGTGGCGGTAGAGTGCCGATTGTGGCTTCCCCCCGCTTGGGGCAGCAAAATGCTGGAGCCGTCCCTGGTAGAAACATGGCCTGCTGAAACTCACATACTGTGACCTAAGCCCATAGATATTGCTGCCTCCTATTAATTATCGTTTTACACCTCTACCCTGATATAACGCTGTCCTTGGGAGCCAATGAATCTTACTGTGTTATAGGTGAAACCGTGTTATATCGAACTTGCTTTGATCTGCCAGAGTGCGAACACCTCCCCCGCCCCGAGCACTGCTTTACAGCGTTATATCCGAATTCGTGTTATATCGGGTCGTGTTATATCGGGGTAGAGGTGTATTCGAGTGTGGGAGTTGGGGAAACCTGCACTTTTGAAAGTCAGGCCACATGTTTAGGTGCCTAAATGTGGATATAGAAGCCTAAATTTTAGGCACCTGTTTTTTAAAATCTTGACTAGAAATTTTCCTTCTCATTGTTAAAACAGTCTTACAGCAATGATTAGAATCAAGTTTCAGTCTTTCACTGGGGCCTGACCCTGTCACTTGTTGCCAGGTCTTCCCTTTCTCAATATTTAGGTCACAGTCTTGAATCTAATTGTGACTCAAAGGGGCTATTGAGTCTCCAGATCTTCTGCTGTTTACAATTAAGTGTCGCCTCCTTACTCAAGGTGCAGGTAAGGTTACTAATCCTCTTCCTGGATGCATGATGTCAAGATGCTAGTGTCTCGGCTGTTGCAGCAATGGCCATCTGGAGAGGAAGCTGCTGCTGAGATGGATGCCTGCATGTTGTCCAGCAGATTGAAAAGGCTGAGTGGTTTCTGCTTCCTGATTCCCAGCAGCCAGAAGTTCTTTGTACATCCAAGTGTTATAGAAATCAACAGTTCTTTCTTTCCTTTTGAGAGATTTAATTCAAAACACCCACTCTTTTGGTCCCTCTTTCTATGACCACATCTACACCAGGGAAATTCACCCCCCAAATCCTGAGTCATTCAACTGAAGCTGACATATAACCAGGAAGAAACTTTTAGCAAAATTCTTGTGTAGACAGGGCCTGTTGCTATCAGCTCTTGCAGTGAGAAGAAAAATATCAAACTCCCGCCACTGGTTACAAAACACTGCTGGAACCAGCTCCTAGTTATTACTGTGCAGCCTAACAAAGGTAGCTCTTGCATTCCTCCAGAGAGAAACCTCTCCTTGGGAGCAGCTTCTAGAGGCTGCAGGGGGCAGAACACAAGAGTTCCTGTCCCATGTACTGCAGCCTGTCCTAGGTTAAGTCCTGACTAGGATGAGTAATGGAACATTATACCCATGAGAAACTGTCCAGTCTCTTTAGGTAACAACTACCTTGTAATTGTCTGCTGAAGGCTGCCAGTTTCCCACAGGGAGTTGCCCTCTGAAGGCTGTTAAAAGCATGTTTCTAAAGGCTGCTGTTGCTACTTTTTTTTTCTTCTTTTTTCTTTTGTGTGCCCTCTGCTATGAGTTCCTTATTCTTGAAAGCGAGTGGCCTGGAATGTCAGGATTTGTACAGTATTTGCTTGTCAGACACTACCTGCCCCAGGGTCGTAGCCATGTTAGGAGAGGGAGTTGCTGTGGAGCATGGTTGCCATGTTTAGTTTAGAAGTTGCCTCAGCATACCCTTGCTTTGTTTGTGCAGGAAATTGCACTCAGGGATACGCTGCCTTTCCAGGAAGGCAGAACCCTTCGGGGCTCACAGGAGCACACTAAGTTGGAGGGTTTAGCACAGATGGGGCTTTTACATTTTTGGTGAGCTGGAAGGTGACAAGTGAAGAAAAGGGACACAGCATTTTATTTAATTAGAAAAACCAAACTCCCTAAAACTAGCCTCCCAAGGGTCTCTGTTGTTATCAGCTTCACAAAGAGCTGTGATCAATGAAAGGAACTGAGCAGAGAAAAGGCTGCTTTCTCTTTGTGTCTCTTTCCCAGCTTCTGTTTGCTCTGCTGTCTCACTCGCTCCCATTGATCAGGCATGTGGAAACATTCCGCCTCCTGCACTCCCATTGTCACCGCCTGGTTGCCAGGCTGCGGTTGGCTTGAATAACTTTACTAAGCCAGGCCTCTCCAAAACCATGCCATCCGGTGCTCTGGATACAGAGCCAGACAGTGCCCTCCCACCCATCCCCCACACTTTCAGGCAATGGAGGGGCACTGTGAAAAAATGTGTGAAAGAACAAGGGAGGCAATGCAGAGATCCAGCTGTAGGAATGAGGGAAAGAAGTAATTTATCCCTTAGAAAGAGGCAACAGAGGAAGAAAAGAGGCTATTTCTGGCCTGATTCTCTGTGTTAAAAGGAGTGGATAGTAAAGGATGGAGGGATGGACTCCTAGCCTCAATTACCAGTGGTTAGAAGGGAGAGAGGTAGTGCGTTTCCAGGCTGGCATGCCTGTGAGAACCAATAAAGCAGTGAGGTGAACTTCCAGCTTTGCTCCTCTGTGGAATGAGGAGACAGTGAACAAAACAAGAAAGAGCAAACAGCCAGTTTGTAGTTGGGAGCAATTCATAGCCAGCCCAAACATACCACCACTTCAGCAAACTAACAGCCACCATGGCCAAATTCACCAGGGTTAGCTGATACAACTCCACACTCTTCAATAAAATTGCACCAGTTTAGGATAGTGACAAATTTGGCCCTGTGTCATAGGGGTCTCTCCAAACACTCTCATGGGCTGCATCTGACAATGGGAACAGGAGCAGGACTAGTAACCACTACAGTAAGAGTTCAGACATGCCACAGGATTCTCAGTCACTCACACTCGCAGTGTGCATAGAAAATGAGGGCAGCAGTAGTTACCACCAGCTGACACATAACAAGTGATGCTCATACTGAGAGCCAGCCGTTGTCTGACTTTTGCACAGATGCATAAAGATGAGAGGATGCAGATAGCCCTCTCCTACCTTCACCAGCCTTCCTTTCCCCGACGTTGGACCCCTTGTGCAGCGGCAAGGCAGAATCGCAAACCTCTACTCTCTTGAGTTGCAGAGATTTGCTAATTCCCACTAGATGTTAGCAATCCAAAAGAGGCAGATATGTATGAGGTGGGTCCATGCCCTCCTCCGAACCAGCTAGCAGAGCTGGCTAATTGTGGAGCACAATGTACGCCTCTTCTGGGGGGCACATTGTGTGTCCCAGTCCTCCTGCAGGGCAGTGAAACTCCACCCCACCCCAATGTGGATTGTTGCCTAGTAGGTACAAACTGGGTCTGAGCTGGCTACTACATTGAGGCAGATTCCTCCCTGGTATAACTCCACTGACTTCAGTAGAATTAATCCAGAGATGAATCTAGCCTATTGCTCTTAACAACGTTTCATGTAAACAAAATAGCAGTTAACAAGCAATTCTTTGCATAATGAGTACTGACTCACCATGTGCCATCTATACGGGCAAGATCCTCACCTGGTGTACATTGGGATAGATCCATTAGCTACAGTGTCATTCTGTAACCTTCTGCTGTTCTTTCCCTTCTGTTAACTGTTTCCCAGTACCTTGGATCAAAGGAACTGTATAAATAAATAAATGTAATGTGTGGCCTGAGGGTTTAGAGCGGGAGGCTGAAATGGCGATTTCCTGAGTTCTGTTTCTGTTTGACCTTGGGCAACTTCTTAGTGCTTCAGTTTCCCCATCTGTAGAATGGGACATACTCATCTTCCAGGAGTAATGAGAAGATAAATGTTTGTCAAGTACTTTGATATCTTCAGGAGAAAGGTGCTATAG
The DNA here is from genome assembly GCF_003597395.2 of Chelonoidis abingdonii. NCBI lineage: Eukaryota > Metazoa > Chordata > Testudines > Testudinidae > Chelonoidis > Chelonoidis abingdonii. The sequence continues at coordinate 23,068,107 of NC_133790.1, forward strand.
AAGTGCAGAAAAGTTACATTTTGATTGTATGGTATCCTCCGCCTGTAACTACCTGGGAGTTTGAAGGACACTGGAACTGCTGATCTCAGATGATTAGCATAACAATCCTTGCAGATCCGGCTTCATCCTGGGGCTAAAGCCTGGCTTGTTCAATCCAATTTCCAGTCTCTGCTCTTTCTTTAGCAGGCTAATTATACCACCAGGATAGTGAAAATGACCTTCTTAAAGAGACACTGCACCTTTCCTACTTACCAGTCAAAACACATGGGAATAAAGGGTACACCATAAACAGAGTGACATTCAAACAAATCATAACATGCACCTAGACAAAATGACAGAGACAAACCAATGGCAAAGCACTTCTCTGAAGTTCACAGTGGTAATTGGTGCACTGTTTGTCGACAATTAAATTCATCTGTAAAGATCTTCCAAGGCAAAGTCCAGTGACGAGTAATTGGGGGCCCTGCATCAGACCAAGTTTAGGGAAGAAATACACCAACAGATCTATAGAAAACTGTCTTACATAGAAACCCATAACTGAGAGCACTGGACTGTAAAGCTTCTGCAGCATTGGTTTCTGTCATTAGTCATCCTAGCCTCATTCTGTCTATGTAGGATGAAGCCCACTCCCTCCTCCAGTATTGCTAAGTCTGTCCTCATCCGGATGGGGCACTGTAGCTCAGGAGCAGACCAAAATGCAACTCCTAGAGTTCCCTGGTGTCATAGTTTAAGAGACAGATAGCTGCATGGATTTTGATAGAACATTGTATGCTGGAATCTGCCATTTTTGTGGCCTACAACTCTATGTTAAAAGATATAGGAATCTGTAAACAGTTTAATTTTCTGCTAATTGCCCGTAGCCCAAGGGCTACTCGTAAGTTGCTGTTGTGGTCCTAAGAACAAGTATGATTGCTCCTGAAGATCTTGCAGGCCCTTTATTCACTCTAGCACAAATAAAATTATTTCCAGCAAGGTTGGTTTGGTTGTATTATAGTAGAATCTCAGAGTTACAAACACCTCGGGAATGGAGGTTGTTCGTAACTCTGAAATGTTCCTGACTCTGAACAAAACGTTAAGGTGGTTCTTTCAAAAGTTTACAACTGAACATTGCCTTAGTATAGCTTTGAAATTTGACTATGCAGAAGAAAAATGCTGCTTTTAACCATCTTAATTTAAACAAAACAAGCACAGAGACAGTTTCCTTACCTCGTCAAATCATTTTCTATATTTTCCTTTATTTTTAGGTAGTTTAGGTACTGTACTGTATTTGCTTCTTTAATTTGTATTTTGTCTCTGCTGCTGTCTGTTTGCAAACGTCCGGTTCGAAATGAGGAATGTAGTTGACCAGTCAGTTCATAACTCTAGTGTTTTGTAACTCTTGAGGTTCTGCTGTACACATTGGTGTTCTAATTGGCTGTGAAAATAACTGCACAATAGTTTGAATTGCAGCAGACATCGCACATCTTTTTCTCCATAGAAGAAAACACAATATAGTAAGATTTTGTTGCTGACCAGTCGTTTGGCCAAGGTCATCCCTGGTGGGTAACCAATTAATTCAGCAGAGTTATATTATTAAGGATGAATTTGACCTGAGGCAGCTTTTCCTTATGTGAGTGTCTATTCCTTAGTAGTGGCAAGAAAGATGCAATTTTGTAGCTTCAGGAGGATCTGGTAGGTGAAACCAGTTTAATTTGTTAGATTGTGTATGCTCTCCAAAGCTCCTAGATCCTGGATTGAGAGAAAATAGCTTCCTGGAGGGAAAAGCTCTCCATGTAGATGGGAAAGAAGTGTGGCCGGTATGAGCTGTAATTTAAAAAGAGGTGTGTGTGCGTGTGTGTTGTGGAGGGGAAGGGGGAAAGATACCTACTGAAAGAAGAAGGGAAAATTGTCAATAGCTGTTAGGGAGGAAACCCTGACTGGGTGCAGCTGAGCAGAGCCAGAGAGCAAAAAGGGATTGCTGACAGTGGGTGGATAAGTGTTGCTGGGGCATCGCTGAAGACATTGTTTTGTATTTTTTTTTTAATAACCATAATGGGAGCTGCAAAGGGTCACTTCGGCCATTTTGGTTATAATGAGGTGCTGCTTTATGTCCTGAACATGGGGAATATTTAGCAGCCAAAATTGCCCTATCTAATACCAGTTTGTACCCTCTCTCCGAAGAGTGATGGACGGTAAAACTGCTGCCTATTATATACTCTGGTGCAACCAGGCAGACCAGGAGCAAAACTAAATGCACAGATTGTGCAGATGCATCAGTCACACTTTGCTCCAAAGCCATTAATGATAATTCCTGTTCTCTAAGACACCATGAAAAAGGAGAATCAGTTTCCCAATTCATGTCAGTTCTAAAGAGGCCTTTTGAACACTGGTGAATCAGATGCTGTGATAAATGATATTCTTTGTGACTGGCAGGTCTGTGGTCTGTGTAGCCAGGCAGTTCAGAAGTGCCTGTGGTAGGAGCCTGATCTCACATACCACGAGGCTGTGAAAATGGTGCTTTCTATGGAAACTGCTGTAAGAGGATCCCATGTGCTGAGTGCCTCTACAAAGGCCATAAGATAACAGCAACATTTTCAAGCATAAGAGGAAGATTTTCAGAGGTACAAGTGGCAGTTAGGTGCCCTTCTCTTACTGGATTTTACCAAGTGCAGCAGGGAGGGTTATTTTTAAGCAGTGTGTGGGGGCAAACGTTGATATTCCAGCATTGTGCTAATAAAAAAGGACACACTGAACATGCCTGAAAGAGAAAAAAAATGACTGCAGGAAAGACTAGTACTGGTAAATGAGGGGTGTAGGGTGGAGGTAGCAAGGAAAAGGGCTTGTACGCCCTGTTGTACGCCCTGCAACAGGACTAGGGAAATGATAGAAAATAACTTGGTAGAAAAATTTACTGCTTATCCTCACTGTGTTAGAGCCTCTTTGTGGACCCTGAGGAGTCTATTTTTGGAAAGATAATCATTTTAGGATGGAAGCTGCAGTATCTCATGTCTCAGGTGCAGTGTATTGTAACAAACAGTCTGATTTTCCTTGCTGTCTACCAAAGTTGCTGTGGATATTCACAGAGAAACCACGATAAGGACTATGGACAAGCAGGATGCACTTCAGGGACAAGCGCCTAGCTTGCCCTGTTCATGGTGAATGTGTCTGTCCATTCCTGATGAACCAGTGTGGTTTGAAAAGACCCAGCTGAATTAGCCTGAAACTCACATGACAAAAGGTGAACTAGATTTTTCTACAGCATGGCAGATACAAGCTCCTGTTTTAAAGGGAGAGCTGAATAGCACGAAAGATGACATCGTAAGAAATCCTCTCCCTCGTCTAACCTTGGCCACTCAAGCTTTACACCACCTAGGATTCCTATGTCAGTATCTAACATCCCTCATTCATTCCACCAAAATGTGTTGAAATAATGGAAATAATTATAAGGATCAAGGCTGTCCTTTTGCATGTACCGGTTGTGTGGCTGCCCAGGGCTCAATGCTTTTGACTCTATCAACAATCCCATCTACCTACAGTCTCCCTGACTTGCTAGTCCATGTTCTGCACCTCCATATTACATGTTGAACTTAAACTTGGAGCTCAGCCTTTGCTGGCCACCCTCTTTCCCCCTTGCTACCACTGGCAAGCACTTTGATCTAACCTTTCCTCTTCCATTGACAAGTACCCAGTCCCCTTCCCTGATGGTAGAACTTTTCCAATGAAAATGTGCTATGCAGCTACTGAAATCTTCCTGAAAAAAAACATGTGTTGTTTCATACAGGGCCTGGCCAAAACTGGATTCAGCTCTTACTAGGTTATTCCGAACAGGAATTCTGGATTACATTCTGTTCTCCTCTTCCCATCACCTCTCTCACATTATCCACCTTCCACGCTTGTCCCAGCAATTTCTTCCTCATACTGCGGCAGTGATTCATTACTTTGCTCTAGAGAACAGAATCATAGATGGTGAGGAAGAGGATCTAGAAGTAAGGACATTTTAAACCAGGAGTGGGCAAACTATGGCCCACGGCCCACATCAGGCCTGTTAGAACTTTTAATCCAGCCCTTGAGCTTCCGTGGTTGTGGGCTTGTCCGGCTCTGGTGCTCCAGCACGGGAGTGGGGTCGAGGGCTTGCCGGAAGTAGCGGCATGTCCCCGCTCCAGCTCTTACTCATAGGGGCAATCAGGCAGCTCTCCACACACTACCCCCGCCCCAGGCACTGCCCCCACAGCTCCCATTGGCCGTGAACTGCAGCCAACGGGAGCCACAGGGGTGGCGCCTGTGGACGGGGCAGTGCACAGAGCCATCTGGCTGCACCTCCGTGTAGGAGCTGGAGAAGGGACATGCCGTTGCTTCTGGGACCTGCTTGAGATAAGCTCTGCCTGGAGCCTGCACCTCTGAGCCCTGCACCCCTGCCCCAGCCTTGATCCCCCTCCCGCCCTCCAAATCCCTCAGTCCCAGCCTGAAGCACCTTCCTGCACCCCAAACCCCTCATCCCCAGCCCCACCTCAGAGCCTGCACCCCCAGCTGGAGCCCTTACACCCCTGCGCCGCAGCCCCCTGCCCCAGCCCCGATCACCCTCCTGCCCTCTAAACCCCTTGGTCCCAGCCCAGAGCATACTCCTGCATCCCAAGCCCCTCATCTCCAGCCCCACCTCAGAACCCATACTCCCATCCGAAACCCTCACTCCCCTCTCCTTAGCCTGGAGCCTCCTCCCACACCCTGAACTCCTCATTTCTGGCCCCACCGCAGAGCCCATACCCCCAGCTGTCGCCCTCACCACCTTCAACCCCCAATTTCGTGAGCATTCATGGCCTGCCATACAATGTTTATACTCAGATGTGGCCCTCAGGCCAAAAAGTTTGCCCACCCCTATCTTAAAGCATTCAATAAAGGAGGAAATGTGACCAACGGGATACTTCTGTGTCACAGTGGCAAGGAAGGGAAGCACTGCCCCAAACAGTATCATTCTCCTTTTCCCTCATTCCCTTTCACATTCTTCTGTGTTCCCTCTGTGTGTGACCTTCCTTCATTCTCCCTGGTCTCTCCCTTCCTCTCTTTCTTCTGCCCCTCACTCTCCTAACACTCCGATCTCTCTCCTCTCTCTCCATTACGGATCCTCCCCCACTCCTCATTCTCAATTTTTATGATCCTCCCATTTAACATCAAAAACAATGAGTTGGTCCATACTCCTAAATCTTAGGGGTGAAGTTTTAATGATATTGTCTCTTTAAGGAATCCCTAATTTCTAACACCCATCTACTCCCCCACCTGAGAACCAATTAAAACTCAATGAATTCAAGGAGAGGCTTTTGTGCATCACATGTGCTTGACTAACAAAGCCTTCTCCAGGCTGGAATAAAAGCTTCTATTCAGCAGCCAGTTTGTTCTAATTCAAATCACTTCCACTCCAGCATCCCCTCCTTCCTTGTTCCTCACTGAGTTCCCAGGCCAAGACTGCCTGCCTGAGTGTAGCCCAGCCCTGAGCTTTAATTTCCTCCTTTCACTATGCAAACTTGGTCCTGTGGCAACAATCTGAGGAGCAGAGGACAGGAAGACAACTCCATGTGTGTAAGCCCCAGAGGCCATGATAACTGATACCTGCAGGCAAAAAAAAAGAGTCCTACTGCTACATGCTGCCATTCAGGAGACCCAGCTTCAGCTTCTATAGGCAGTGGGGAGACTAAGACTGTGTTTAGCTTAAGAATTAGCCCAGATTTCAATCAACTGCAGTTACATCCATGGAAAATCCCTTATGTAGCCCACCAGGATAAGTTCTACCAGTGTAAATCGGTTTTCCTTGCATACACTAGGGGTTGCAGTGGTGCAGCAGTGTCAGTGTAACTACTCCAATGGCTGGAGTAAGGGAGAATTCCAATGAAGACAAGGTGTTAGCGAGTTTAAATTTTATTCTGGTCTGCCCAGCATATAAATTACACTATCAGGGAAGTGGAGGATAACTCCTTTCCAATGCCACCCCAGAGACTCTAATGAGGTGATTTGCTTGTGACATTAAGTATTTTTCATGTTATATTTAATTTCTCTTATGTCACAGATTTTAAAATGTCACCACAACATTTGCAACCACAGATCTATCTTTGGCCCATCTTATGTAGGAACACAATACCCTGATCAGAGTTGGTAATCAGGCTATTCTCCCCCTTGTGAGCATTATCTATTCAATGTCTCTGTCCATCCCTCACTGACCACTGTTATCTAAGCACCTTACAAAGTTCTCCAAGTTAAGGTAACAAGGATCTCTATCTCCCACCTTCCAGCTCCCAATTGTCAGGTTTTTCCCCCCTATTTTTTGCTATTGTGGGAAAGCTAAGTTGAAGTGACTTGTACATTTAATTATTAAGGTGTCAAAGCGCAGGTGGATTCTTATTGCTTCTGGGAGTGAGTTCCAGTGCTGGGGCCAGCAGCCAAGGAAGCCCTGTTTCCAATGTTCACGAGTCTCATCCCTGTAGTTGACACATCTGTAGTATGTGAAGGATGTCATGTATACCTCTCATTGGGCAAAATGACGGAGCGGTCTCTTTCGTAGCTGGAGCCATTCCCATGAAGAGCTTTGAAGATTAGGGTCCAAACTTTGAAGCGGTCTTGAGGTTAATTGGGGAGCCAGTGTTCTGAGCAGAGCGCTTGGGTGATGTGCTGTTAGGGACCTGGGTTGGTAGCTGGGCAGCTGTATCCTAAACCAATTAGAGCTTTTTCAGGGTTGGCATTTCTATTCCTAGGTACAATGCATTGCAGTTATCAAGCATGGAGGTGAACAACGGCTATATCCCTGTGACCAAATCTGAGTCAGACAGGATGGGGTGTAGTTTCCTAGCCCACCTTTCACAGAAGAATGTGTTTTAACAAACAACTCTATTTCATTGTCCACTAACAGTGAAGCATCCAGAAGGACTCCCAGATGTATTGCATGCCAGGGATACCTTAGTTCTGAACTCAAATTTTCATTGTACTTCAGTATCGGATGAAAGCAGCTGCTACTGAACTTCATTAGGTGAGTTTTGAGTCTCCAAGTGCAGAGAAATCGATCAGAGTAAAACAAAATTTAGGGATGAGCTCAGGGTGTGTAAAGATGCAGACTGTGCTACCAGACAAATGCAGACTGTGTCCATGTATAGTTGAGTTACCATTTAGGTAGACACTAAGGAAATCAATGTGTTTTTTAACTTGTGTGTCCAACCTTGCTTCTCAGTGTACTAACTACTGAACATATTAGTGAAGCATAGGTGAAAGGTAGCAATATAAATCAGCTTTGTTACATCAGTAAAAACCTCAGCAGATTTGCATTTCACTTGTGAGTCACTCTGGATGTGAGAATTTATTTGGTAGGGCTAGATCATGGCCAGAAGCCAGTGCCCCTAGAATAAGTTAATTACGAATAAGCTAAACTGATTTAAGCCCACTTTAATTCTGAATACTCACGGGTTTCATGGGGTTTAAATAATCCACTTTCAATTTACACCTTCAGTTAATTTGGATATACTTTTTTGAGTGCCCTTGGATAGATAAGCCCTTAGGTAAGAAGGCAGAATTACTCATTCAGAAAGTCTAACTGGGGACTAAAATTATATATAGTTTAATAACTGGGATGTACTGTAGATTGGCATCCTTCCCCAGGTTGGGCAGGGTAGTTATATTCCCAGTGTGGCATGGCTTTGGAGTTGATATTTCATGACTGAAAAGCTTACTCACTAAGTCCCACTGATGAGGTCCTACGCTTGTCAATTTCAGCATGAACATGATCTGCTCCTGGCATTTTAGTACTTTGTACGGCATAAAGGGCTAAATCACTGGCTATTGTCATACCTGTTCTTTGGCACTTGCCTTCACTCAACTTCTGCTGCTTCAGATATAGTGGTGTACATTTCGATGGAGTTATGACCTGCTATTCTATGAAACTGACTGGTGATTTGATGCATGGGGACATGGGGATGAACTTAGAAGGAGACCCACAGAAGGTGAGTGGTGGACTAGTAACCAAAATACTAATGATTGTTAGACATTAGGTTCTGGAAACTCTCGAAATGTTTTAGCTACTTTCCAAACACAGAGGAAGACAGAATCCCTATTGTGTTTTGACGTGGTCAGGTTATTGAGTTCTTGGGAATTTCCTGTCTCTTTATATTTTTCAGGTGCTCTAGTGCCATGCTGATCGAGACAAGAGCTATACGCTTATCTGCAGCTATGGAACTGATTTTTATTGCTGTCTTCCTGAGGGTGTTATAGAAGCAATTATAAGCACCACCTATCAGCACTTGCATTGATGGCATGCACACAATGCTGCCTTCAATAGCTTCAGTGGAGACTGGCCTTTGTGTGTCTCAATAATTTCACCTTGGTATCTAGAAGCTCTCTCGGCCTGATTCTTTATTTACTCTCTAGTGTAAATCAGGACTAACTCTGAAGTTAATGGAATTACTCTTGGGCAAAAGTGGTGTAAAGGATTACAGACTATGGCCCTCTCTTTCTGGGAACTACAATCCAATTTGCCTGAGTAAAGACAATGTTGGCTTTGTGGGAGATCATTAAGAATTAGAGAAGAATCAGGCAGGGTCTGTTAAGCTCTCCAGCATGGAGCCAGCAAATACATTGCCACAAGGCACATCAAAACTTATCATGCCATTTGGCATCTTGTAAGAGAAAAAGATCATGATGTAAAGCCCATTCTAAAAGGATTTTCAGTGCCATGACACCCATGAGGTGTGGTGACTCTGGAAGCAGATGACCCAAGATCTTGAGCAGACAGCTTTGGTTTCCCACTACAAAGCTCCTATACTTATAAGGGACACAAGATGAACCAGCTGGCCCCAGATTTTGTGGGTTTGTATGCAGCGTAAGACATGTAAAATACCAGCTAGCTCCCTCTTTGACTAGAGCAACTTTCACCTGAGCAAACTTATGACAACCCTGGCTGCCTCCTGCTTCTCTGGGACATCTCCTCCAGCCTCTGGCAGCACTCCTCCAATTGTCTGTGAGATACTGTTACTGCTTCCATAAACTTTAAAAAAAAAAAAGTATTTGAGGAAGAAGGCAGAGACAGAGGAAGAAATGTAAGAATTTGAACTTGGAGAATGTGATGAGAGAACAACTAGAGAAAGAGAGTGTTATTAGTGGCACAAAGACTGGTCGGTCCTGTGTGTGCTCAGGTGAGCTGATGAGCACTGTATCTGACCCCTCACATTTGAAAGGAGACTCTATTTTGGTCACAAATGTATCACAACAGATAATCCTCATGCTATAAATTCATGCTGTTTGCATCTTCACGTTCTGATGGTACTGGAGAGATTATGACATTGTGACAGATATGTGTCAATCCTCATAATATTCTTGCAACAATGGTGACCTGCAGGGACTGGCAAATTCTCTCCTCTTACTCATGTCAGAGTAAGGAGAAGATCTCACCTTCTTCTGAAGCAAGAGATAAATTGTAATAATCCCTTTATTCATATATACAACCATGGCATGGCATATGGCAATGCTAAGCCGAGCTGCTACCCAAGAGATCAAGATGTTTTTGCTGGTAGAGATGTTACCAAATAGTATGTTTGTTTCTGTGCCTCTATTTCTTTCCCCCCACTCAAATGGAGTTGGGTACCCATTACTCTCACTGTCAAAATACGTCTGCATCCTAACCTCTGTTTGGATAAGCACAGCTTTGCACGCCTTTCCATATAATGGCTTATGTACCCCAAAACACTTAATTCCCTCACATATGGATAGGCAAATTCAATCCCATGTTGGCATGCAAATGGAAAAGAGGGGACAATAGAAATGTGCATAACATACCTGATTTTCAGGAACTAACATATTTGGTGTACAGAATGATTTTTTAAATGCTAGGTTAATTCTGGGCAACGTTATGACACTGAACATTTCTGTTGCAATGTTATAATCTCTCCAATGCCAACAGAACATGATGATGCATACAGTATGAATTAGGTTGAGTTTTGATACTCAGCCCCCAAATTCTGGCCAGAGGACACCAGGCAAGCTGTGCTGTAGCCAGAGCATATTCTGCCAACTGATATGGACAGAAACTTGCAGGAGGATGGGAACTGGACTCATTGGATTAAAAAAATTCTTTCAATTGCTGGGAGGTAGTGAATGCTGGTGGTTCAGGGACAGTTGCAGAAAGCACTTTTCTTTCATAATTATGTTACTCTTCTATAGCACTTACTATCCAAGGATCTCAAAGCACTTTATGCAGAAGCTTGCTGTGAGGTTGGGAAGACTTTATCCGTTTTACAGATGGAGTAACTGTGCCACAGAGAGGTGAAGTAGCTTACCCAGAGTCACATAGCAATCCAGTGGCAGGGCTAAGAATAGCACTCAGATCTAAGGACTCCCTGCCTTGTGCTTTACCACATGACCATTCCCTCCTTTTTAAGCTTCCCACTAGCTAGTTACTAAATTGTAAGCTCTTCAAGGCTGGGACTGACTACCGCTCTATTTGTAGAATGCCTAGCACAATGGGGCCCCTTTCTTGGTTGGTCCCTAGACACTACTGTAGTAAACATGCATAATAACTGATGGAAACAGGAAATGCTAACTCTGACCTCATACAGCCTGATGAGCAGAACAATCACCTCCTGGGTGATACAGCTGAATACTCTTCACTCTGATGAACACACTGACCTTCACCTCTGGTTCTCTGCATTTGTGTCCTGTTTCTCATCAGTAAAATGAGTTTGATGGTCTCAATCCATTTCAAACCGGAAAATGGTTTCCACTTCAAAACAAGGTGCAGTCAGTCTGGAAGGAGAGTCTCAAGTCTGACCTAAGACTAAATTACATCTGACCCTGAGACAGGGAGGCCCCTCCAGGTCAGAGACAAGGGCATTGTCAGGACACTGGGCTCTTGCACTGTAATTAGCCAGCAAAGATATCAAATACCTCTGTTTCCAGCATTCCTGTCCTTAAAGTGACATGAACATAAAAATAACACTGTCCAAAAGGCTGAACGAACTTACTGATTTCCCTCTGTTCTGCAGCAAACTACGTCTGCACTCCTAAATCCACTGCCACAGCCCTTTACTACCCCCAGCATCTGAGAATGGATTTGCCTGGCAGACTGCACAGTGTTCAGGACTCCATAATGATCAACCATGCTAAATGCAGTTTGTAGAACTAATTGGAGTGTGTAAGAGAGATCTCCCATTTCAAGAATTCTCCTGACTTAAAAGCTCCTTTCCCCATTAACAACTCAACCACCACCACACACACACACTCATTCTCTGCTTGCTTCAGGGACCAGAGGGGTTTTCCTGGATACACGCTGCATATATATTTAAATTAATAGTGAATATCTGTGTTGTAAAAATATTTCTGTTGACTTTTTGGGGAGGCAAACTGAGCAAGGATGAAGATGGATGCTTTTGCAGCTAAAGCACAAGGTGGGAGACAGAATAGCTAGGCTCTATTTCTGTCTTCACTTCAGACTTGCTGTGTGATCATGGGCAAGTCACTGAAGCCAAAATTTTAAACACTAACCACTGATTTTCCATACCCCACGTAAGACACCTTAGGCTTGACTTTCAGAGATGTTGAGCACCTGCAGTTCCCATTGGCTTAATGTGAAGCTGTGGGTGTTCAGTGCTTCTGAAAATCAGGCCTGTGATATCTCAAGTTGGGACTCCCAATCAGTAGCAACTTTTGAAAAATGGGCCTTCACTGCTTCAGGTTCCCCATCTGTTAAAAGTGAGTAATAATACTCAGAGGGTGTTTTTGAGGCTTGGCTCCTATTTGGAAAGCACTTTGTGATCCTCAGACGAAGGTGCTAAAGAAAGACATAAAACATTAAATAACACGTAAAAAAAAAAAAAGGAAAATAAACCACCCTAAACTAAGGCGTTTCCACTATGCAGTCAGATTACAAGTCAAATGAGACAAGATGTTTCAAGCCTGAGCATGACTCCACTAACATCAGTATAATTCAGGAGCTACTCTCCTGAAGTCAGTGGAGCTGCTCCAGTGTTGAACAGTGGGAGATCAGAATATATTGTTTAATATATTAGATGACAGATGTGTGACACCTTTGGGACTTTATTTTTTCCCAAAAGCTGAGGGATTTACCACAATCATCCACTGTCTCTTACTATCCATCTGAAAAACTTCTAATTGTGGATTTTATATTGATTTTTCTTTCTTTTTCATATTTTAAAGAGAGAAGTAGAACATTAGGATATTTTACAGTGTCCCTTCATTCTAAGAGTATCTCCCTTGGCTCACCTGCATTCCTAGGGGCTTAGGGGAGCATGTCCTCATATATCTACTTATTTTCTTAACAGCTTCTCACTGTGGGAAATGGCTTTGGACAGCTAATTTGGAAGACGGTGATGGTTGGCCTTGATAGTGGTGTGACTGCCAGCTAACTAGTGGCTTTAGGAAATATTTTGTGCCACAAAGGAATTCTTGAAAAAGAAGCAGTGAATCTGCTAGTCCACTTCAGCAGCTATGGAAAGGATTACATGGGACTGTCATAGATGGGAAGTCTGTATCCAGGACAAAAATGCAGTAAGGACCCACATGTAGCAAAACCAGCAAGCAAGAGAGCAGAGAGAGAAATATAAAAGGGTTGGGAAGAGTGAGCAAGGGCAAGAATAGACAAATAGGAGGAAAAGCAAAATATTCCAAACTGGATCATAAGCAGAACAGAATCCAACCTCTTCTTCAATGAGAGTTCAGATCGTTTGGCCTTGGGTCACAGATGAGCCAACACGGCTCAGGGTCCAAGATGATTTATTGATACCACGTTAGTTCCAAACTCAAAATATTATTATTTTTTAAATCAAGATTTTCCTATTAGGAAAAGGATAGATAATAAAACAGAAAACATCACAATGCCACTATATAAATTCATAGTATGCTCACACCTTGAATACTGAATGAGTTCTGGTCACCTCATCTCAAAAAGGATATATTAGAATTGAAAAAGGTTCAGAAAAGGGCAACAAAAATGATTAAGGTCCTATATGAGGAGAGATTCAAAAGACTGGAATTTTTCAGCTTGGAAAAGAGATGACTAATGGGGGATATGATAGAGGTCTATAAAATCATGACTGGTGTGGAGAAAGTAAATAAGGAAGTGTTATTTACTCCTCAAACACAAGAACTAGGCGTCACCAAAAAATAATTAATAGGCAGCTGGGTACAATAACAGAAGGAAGTACTTCTTCACAAAATCACAGTCAACCTGTGTAACTCATTGCCAGAGGATATGTGAAGCCAAAACTATAATGGGGTTCAGAAAAGAATTAAATCAGTTCATGGAGGATAGGTACATCAGTGGCTATCAGCCAAAATGATCAAGGTGCAAATCCATGCTCCGGGTGTCCTTAGCCTCTGATTGCCAGAAGCTGGGATGGATGACAAGGATGAATCCTGTTCTGTTCATTCCATCTGAAGTATCTGGCAATGCCACTGTCAGAAGACAGAATACTGGGCTAGATGAACCATCAGTCTGACCCCGTATGGCTATTCTTTATATTCTAAGGTTGTCCAAAGCTGTGTGAAACATTTAAAGGGACAGCAGCAACCTGCCTATTTCACATTCCCTAGCCTGAAAGCATGAGGATCCAAAAAAAGTATGAGTGGTGATGTGTATAGTGCGCTGGATCCCTGGAAAAAGTCCTTCTTTAAGAGAGATATTCCTGGAATAGACACCTGCTCCAGTTGCACAGCTGGAGAAGGATGGCAGTTCTTTTTCAGTACAATGTCCTGAATTGGTCACTGTCACTTGCTTGAAAAATGATTAAGAAATACTCTTCACTTCTGACAAAAGAATTACAATAAGTGGTGTGGCAGACACGGGCAGAGGAAATTATACGGTTGCTCCCAGGCAGAGTGAGAATACAGAATGGGTACTATATGTCTACTCAGAACGTTCAGTACTGCAGCTACAGAAACCTAAATCAATGCCATTGAACCCAACTCACCTGGATCTTTGCACTCTGAATATCATGGAACTCTTTCACTTCCCCCTACAAAGGGAAGGAAGCTCAGACAGTGATGATTGCACAGCCTGCAAGCTGTCCTACAGCTGAAGATGGGGTTTTGCCTCGGAAGACACCGTGTCTGTCTTGATTAGAATCATACTTGATAAAGTCATGTAACAGATCAAAGAAAATACCTTGGCAAAGCCCTGAGGAACCAGGGATGTCTGAGCTGCTTAAGAAGATTTGTGAGATGTATTATGTCCTGGGCCTGGATTTGTTTTAACCTGCCCGGTTACAGGATTTCAGTGTACAAGAAGATGCTTTTTTTTCTATTCACCCTTCTCAAGCCGAACAGACTTTCCAAAATCTTATTACTTAAAATCTCATGCGGCCTGGGTTTGCTAACACCATCCTCAACAGGGAACGGTAAAAGTGGTAAGGGGTAGGGAGTTTGTGGAGCAAACGTCCATTTATTGATGATTAGAAAGTGAGTGGAAGTGTTAAATCATAGATGTGTGTTTAACAGCAGGTGGGGCATTGAACATATCATAAGCAAGAGTGAATGCTTTGGGAGGACAGAAAACAACTTCTGCTCACTCAGATGTATGCTTGAGCGCTGTGCCAGATGTACTCTAGTCCTGCCAGTAAGAATAGAATGGCCATGCTGGATCAGACCAAGGGGTCCATCTAAGCAGAATCCGTCTCCAACAGTGCTTGGTGCCAGATGTTTCAGAGGGAAGACAGAACAGGGCAATTATTGAGTGATCCATTCCCGTTGTCCATCCCAGCTTTTGGAGATAGCACCTGTAGCATGGGTGCATCCCTGACCATCTTAGCTAATAGCCATTGAGAGATCTTATCCTCCATGAACTTTCTCAATTGTACTTTTGGCCAGACGACGGCAATGAGTTCCAACAGTTGACTATGCATTGTTTGAAGAATACTTATGTTTGTTTAAACCTATGCCTAAATTCATTGGGTGACCTAGTTAATGTGTTATGTAAGCAGTAAATAAACTTCCCTATTTTTCTCCATACAATTCATGGTTTTATAGGCCTCTGTTTATCCCCACATAACCTTCTAAGCAGAACAGTCCAGTGTTTAATCGTGCTCTGAACGATTCATTGCCCTTCTCTGCACCTTTGCAATTCTAATATATCGTTTTTGAGATGGGGTGACCAGAACTGCATGCAGTATTCAAGGTGTGGGTCTACCATGGATTTATACAGTGGATTATGACTGTTCTTGTTTTGTGTGTCCCTGTGCATGATCACTCGGTGCTGCTGGGGAGAGGGTAGGGAACAGCTCATATGAATCTGATCCCTCTGAACTGCTCTGCGAGGGATACATTCATGCTATTCCCAAGCACCATAATGGGACCCAGTTCCTGTGAGTGTCTGCTTCTGCTGAGCACTACGCAGAGACTATCCAAAGAACAGGAGAGTTATGCTCTTTGGGCCCAGTTCTCCATTGCCCTTCACTTGGTATAGTCATGTCCGTCAGTGCAAAGTGAGCGTAAAATGCTGCCATTCTAATGTGATGGCACAGGGCGCACAGCAATAGAGAATTAAGCCCATATTGTATAGTCTACTAATTAGGAATAAGAGCCATGTCCCAAGTGCAACCAACTTCCTGTCTGACTGCACATTACGAATCCCCCTTCTGCTTCCAAATCTCTGGCCAGGTCTACACTACGAGATTAAATCGATTTTAGATACGCAGTTTCAGCTACGAGAATAGCGTAGCTGAAATCGAATATCTAAAATCGATTTACTCACCCGTCTTCACCGCGCGGCTCACTGTGTCGAATCCGGAAGTCCGGTCGTCTAGCTGGAGTTCCGGAATCGATCTAAGCACGCTCTGGGATCGAGATATCGCGTCCAGACCAGACGCGATATTTCAATCCCCGAGCAATCGATTTTAACGCACTGATCTGGCGCGTAGTCTAGAAGTGGCCTCTGTTTCCCTACCTCACCACATATCTTCTCTTTTTACCCTTTCCCACATGCCCCTTCTCTACTCCTATCTCCAGTTCTATAGATTCTTGCATCTCAGATCCAAACTCCAGACTCTCATTATTCCCTGCCCTGATACGTTTTTCTTCCCCTTTTCTTTCCGTTCTTCTCTCTAGCCTTCCCATCTTTGTTATACACCCCAAACTCCCCTTTCTCCCCAACCAAGCCCTCACTTTGACTCCTCCACTCCTCCCAAATCCCCTTCTGTCTCATTCAGATCCTTAGTCCAAATACTTACTCATACTTGTGCTCCTAAAAAGGTGTAGGCCCGTAGCTACAGAAAACAGTGCAGAGTGAAAATGTGAGCTGTGCAACTGCTTTGAGTGGTGATGGCAAGGGCATCCGCAAGGAACATGAAAATGAGGTTCCCTCCCCCCATTGTGGCATCTGTACTATCTATTCTGTAATGCCTGGCTGGATGCAGGCAACAGTAGGGAGATAGGGTGGCATCAGCTTTAAAAAGCCCCTCAGGCTATTGCAGAATCGCTACAAAGTAGCATGAGCTGAAAGTGGCAGAGGCTGAGAGAGAGTCTCCAGCACAGGGATTGGTCAATGAAACTGTCAGTCTCTGATGTAACAAGTGGTATTCCAGTTGTCACTTTTTAGAACTCTGAAGCTGATCCTGGAATTGAGGTCTGCTTTTTGGCGGCAACCTTTCACTGACTGCCAAATTCAGCTAATCAGGCTTCAGAGTAATGGGGAAAAATAGGTCTGATTTCATCCCCCCAGCACCAACTAGAAAGCAGTCCCCTACCCAAGGGCACTGAGCAGTCTAGTGACGGGGAGAAGGACTGGAAGATATTCCCCCCTATACTGGGTGCTGGGCTGAGGGACTGGGTGAGAGTTACCGGGGATAGCAAGCTAGGAATAAAGGTAGTACAAGAACCATCAACTATGATAAAGGTCTGCCAATGGCATTTAGAGGGGATAGAGCACAGACAATGAGGATGAGTTCAGGTCGCTTTTTGAGAGGAGGAACAAAGACTTATTTTAATTGTTTTAATTTGCTCTTACTGTAAACATTTTAGTGTTTATCTTGTTTTACTAAAAATCTGGTGTAAGGGAAAGTGGAGAATATGGTGTCAGTGCAGAAAAATGTTCTCAGCTCGAAGGTAAGTACCTCTATCCTTATCTATGAAAAAGAGAATCCTGTGCACACTGCATTTTGGAAAAGAGAGAAGAACAAAGCCAGCATGGGTCTATGGCAGATGTTAAAGCACAATAACAACTTGGTAACAACTGACCAGTCCTCCGACCTGTAAATACTCAGGGGTGTGAAACAAATCAGTTAGCCTAGGCCAGGGGTAAATGCGCCCGCGTCCTGGCTGGTGGTCGAGCATCTGCTGAAATGCCACTGAAATTTGGCCGTGTTTCGGCGGATGCTCAACCACTGCCATGGTCCTTCGTCTGGCGCCTGCCAGATGAAAAGCTTGGGGACCACTGGCCTAGGCTTTATATTTACTGTTTCCTCCATTTACATAATGTATCAGTCTGAGCTACACTTGAATAGTTTTTCGTCGTTTAGGCTGGGTGCCAGATAATAATTACACGAGTCTGTGAGTTGGGTGAAGGATGGAAAGGTTTTTCTGAACTATTCTCTGTCCATCTTCCATTTCACCTCCAGGACAGCAGCTGGCGCACTGCACTCCCCTTACACAAAACTTCCTTTATGTCCTTCAAAATTCCCTTCCTCTTTATTCTCTTACTTTGAACTCACTACTCTCTACTACCCTGCTCAGTACAAACTCCCCTTTTTGGTACCCAAATCATAAAGCTCTTGCTTTCCTTCCCACATCAGACCTTGGTTTCCTTGTGGTGCCAGGGCCCCAGTTTTGTTCACTCTTGTTTTCTTGCATCATTTGGTGTATTCTCCCCCTTGGTACCCCTTTTCCTGTTGCCATGATTCTTTCATCTGCACTTTACATACTTCTCATGGCCCCTTTAAGCTTTCATATCCCTTTGTTCCATTATTTCTTATTCATCATTGCATTTCTCCTCTCCCATTCTTTCAGTCTTCCATCCAAATCCCTATTCCTTTTGTGCATTTTCTTCCTCTTTCCTCAAATGCTCTGCAGCATATTTTATAATAATCTAACCCTATTTAATGGGTTGTGTTGCAACAGAGTAAAGTTTTAAGCTTTTTCAGCTGTTCTGTTTGACTGTTACTGATGCCCAAACATGAACCAGGTCCAAATTCTATTTATCTAAGTGCTTATATGGCCCCCATAACTGTAGTGTTTGAGAGCCTAGGGGTCCTTTTCAGCCCTTCATTCTAGTTAATTAATCTTGCCTTTACATACCTAAACCACTTGCCTCAAGTCAGTTTCCACCATGTAGGAGAATGGCCAGGCAGTTTCCTTTGAGCCAGACACCAGTATGCCTCATATACTGGCCAGGAGGGAGTGTTTACCATCATTCTCTCAGGAGAGCAAGCATCATTTCCAAAGCAGGCGTGAGCATAACTGGAAGCCACTGTCAGCAGACTAGCATTGCTTCCAGGCTGGCTAAAAAGCTGCAGTTAATATTTTCCAGGTTTACATGTTCACTATCTTAAAACAAATATTACAGACATTATTTGGATTATCATTCAAGCTTTTTTATTAACTGGACAAATTAAATTTAAAGCAAGGCTCTTCTCTTTATCCCTCTGCTGAAGTCTCCCACCTCCTGTGAAGAGATGGATCTCCAAAATGCTGTCCGTCTCTGCCTCCTGCAATGATGGAGGAGGAAAAAAAGTCTCTGCTACTCTATTCCTCCCTCATCCTTCAATTTTTGCGTCCTGCTGCCCTTTGTGAATAATATGAATATCTGCCTCTGAGTTCATAGGTATATCTCCATGTATTATTTCCTCTCTCTCATGAAACTGGAAGGGACCTTGAAGGGTCATTGAGTCCAGTCCCCTGCCTTCACTAACAGGACCAAGTACTGATTTTGCCCCAGATCCCCTAAATGGACCCCTCAAGGATTGAACTCACAACCCTGGGTTTAGCAGACTAATGTGCAAACCTCTGAATGATCTCACCCCCCTGAAGGGAAAGGTCCATAAATGGCTATGAGCCAAGATGGGTAGGAATGCAACCCCCATACTCTGAGTGTCCCCAGCCCTTGCCAGAAGTTGAGAGTGGATCAAAGGGAATGGATCACTTGATGATTGCCTGTTCTGGTCATTTCCTCTGAAGCACCTAGTGTTGGCCACTGTCAGAAGACAGGATACTGGGCTACATGGACCATTGGTCAAACCCATTATGTTCTCCTAAACACTCACTTCTTCTCTGAGGCCCACAGACATTAACTCGCATTAATCAAATGCCCTCTTTCCCTTCTCCAACATTGTTTTGATGGGGAAAAGGGAGTAAAACATGAGTAACACCACAACAACACAATGTAATATTTAATCCTCCTCTCTGGGTCTTCCAGTGGGGCATCCTTTATCTAGCCATCTCTTAAATAAAAAGATTATAATGGATGGAAAGAATGGTAAACTGCAGACATACATTGATGACAAACCAGTAGATTTTGCTATTGGTGTGTGTGGAACACAGTATGGAATCATTGTGTTATTGTATAGAAGCAGCTCATCTCCCATTGACACCCATGGGAGTTTACGATACTTAGCAGCTTGAGCTCATACTATGTAACTGATTTCCCAAGAAATGGTTACAAAGTTTTTTGCTTTTTAACATTACTGTACATAATTATAAGGGCCAATGTGTAGCCAAAGAAACTGTTGACAACTTCTGCTGAGATTTTTGCCCCAATTCTGCAAATGTTGAGGATATGTCACCAGATTTGAGAGGATGGGCACTGATAGGCCTGGTCACTCTGCAGCAACCTGTACCAGGCCTAGCAGCACTATTAGCAGTTACACTGTTGTATTTGTATTGTGGTTGTACCCACAGGCCCCACTCAGGATCTGAGCCATATTGTGCAAGATGCTGTACAAACATGAGGTAAGAAATAGCACCTGCCCCAGTAATCTTACAGTGTGAAAAAAAAAGTGCTTGGCTATTCTGGTTGGAACTGAGGTACAGTATTAAGATTACTGTGGGGAATGGGAGCCTGGGAAATAAAACTTACAAAAGGTCAAGAGTGAATGGGAGTTTCTTGATATCTACCTTACCATTCCTAGCCAGGCAGCATGACATGATGGGGAATCAGAAGATGCTGAATCCCATGCTGGATAAATTGGAGAGAGGAATGAGTATAATAAATGTTTAACCTGCATATAGAATATCAGGGTTGGAAGGGACCTCAGGCAGTATTTAGTCCAACCCCCTGCTCAAAGCAGGCCCAAATTCCCAGATTTTTGCCCCAGCACAACCCTGCGTTAGCTAGCCAGTGTGCAAACCACTGAGCTCTCTCTTCTTCCTTCCTCCCAATTGGGATGGTGTGGGGTTGAACTAGAGGGTGCGCTCACTTGGCTTCCCAAAGTATCTGTACAAGAACACATGCAGGACAGACTAGTTTGGTAGTGAGGAAGATTTGGAACATGCCATAAGTGTCAGGCTGGTGGCCTATGGTCCAATCAGTTAATTAATCCATGCCAGTGTAAAATTGCACTGTGGTTTGGGCCAAGGCTCCAGTGCCTCTGAGAAAGGCAGCTGCAAAAGGAAAATATGGTTGTATTCTGCCCTCAGTTTTTATACAATGCTCGCTGCCATCAATGGAAGTTGAGCTGATGATCCATCGTAATACGTACCCCTGCTGTTGTAGTCCTGGCCCACAGTACCTCAGTAAAAATATTATTCTGCTGTAATCACAGTCCCTTGGTAATGATGGGAGCTGGTAAAGGTGCTGTCTCTATTTTAAGGGGATGTGCTCACTCACAGTCTGTTTGGTTAGTAGTAACAGTTGATTAAAGTACCAGGAGACAAGTACTACAGTGATGGGCACAAGTACCTGAATCTAGATAGAAAAAAAAATTGTTGAGGGGGGAAAGTTACACTAGTCTGTCTCCATGCTGGTGATTGAAAGGGGGATAGATCTCTAATCAGTCGTACTAAGGCAATGCTGTGGTCAAGGGACTGTGCAAAGGCCTCTGTAAGGACTTCTTTGGTTCATGCTCCAGATCTGCCAGAGACGGCCTGTGTGGCCTTGGTAAAGTCACTTCACATCTGTGCCTCATTCTCTTATCTGTAAAATGGGGATAATGCTGCCCATGGATTGTGAGGAGTAAATGTATCATGTAGTGCAGAGGTTCTCAACCAGGGGTCCGGTGCCCCCTGGGGAACCCATGAGCAGGTTTCAGAGGGTCCACCAAGCCAGACCAGTATTACAGTTGCTGTGGCCCAGAGTAGAAAGTCAAACCCCCAGCACATGGTGCTGAAGCCCAGGCCCCTGAGCCTCCACACCTGAGACTAAAGCCAAAGCCTAAACAAATTAGCTTTGCAGCCCCCCCCATCACCCCCCAACGTAGGGCCTTGGACAATTACCCTGCTTGTTCCCCCTTAACATTTGCCCTGGCTTTTATATGCAGGGAAAACAGTCGTGGCAGAGGTGGGCCATGGAGTTTTTAATTGCATGGGATGAGGGGCAAGGCTCAGAAAGAAAAACATTGAGAACTCCTTGTGTAGTGAACACTTGTGCAATACTGTGGCTATATGAGTACCACAGAAGCAACAGCAGCAAGGAAGGGATGTGTGTGTGGGGTTGGGGGGGGTCAGCAGTCCTGTTTAAATAAGGTACATGCCACAACATACAGGTCCCACTTCAGGCTTTGTTTCTGTCATGTGTTACTGTACACAGTGTTGGTCCCATGATATTAAAGAGACAAGGTAGATGAGGGAATATCTTTTATTGGATCAGCTTCTGTGGGCAAGACACCAGCTTTTGATCTTACAGAAGGCTCTTCTGCAAGTCTGGGACACCTCTTATTGTCGTCAATTTGATTTAACCCTCTCAGGCCCAGCTTCTCCTGTGTGCTCCGGTGGATCAGCCTGGAGGTGATATCCCAGGTGTGCAAGGCAGCCCTGGAGAGGAGTATGGCTCACATTCCTGCCACACTCAGGCTCACTAGGACATTTGGCCTCCGTTCAGGGTAAGTGAAAGACGCGCAAAGCCAAGTTTTAGGCTGAGTAACAAAGCTAAACCCACACACGGATCTGAGCCTGCCAGGCTCCCGCTGCAGTGCTCTGCACAGAAGCCGCTCGGGGGCTTTCACAGCCCGGTTTCCTTTTGTGCCGCTCGGTGCCATGTTTTCAAACGTGAGTGGCTAAAGTTAGGCCGCTCCAGCCCCGTTTTAAGCCCCCACGTTTGAACAGCCCCAACTGCAGGCAGCACTTTGGCTCTTGTTACGCGGCTTTCTCGGCAGAAACAGCTCCGCTCTCGGACACGCTGCCGGGTCCCCCAGAGCAGCGGAGACCCACACGGTAGCTCGCCAAAGCTAGAAGCGATTCAGCAGACACTTCCCCAGGGCCAGCTCCAGGCCCCCTTTGTTTCTAGCTGCACGCACCACGCTGCCTGAGCCCCAGCAGCCGCGGCATGGCGAGCCAGGTGAGAATCCTCCGTGCGCCGGCTACAGGCTCGCTCGCTCCCTTCCTCCCTCCCGCCGGGCTGGAGAAGGGGGCCAGGTGGGGAGCGCACGCGGGGTCCCATCCCTACTCCTCTCCCGGGCTGTACCAGCCGCAGACGGGTCCACTCCGCTGTACTTGCCTGGCCTGGGCGCGGCTGTCGGCGTGCCCCGCTCACTGCCGTCCCCCCCGGTGTAGGCGGCCAGGCAAGCAGCAGCCGGCCGGGTTTTATGCGCACGGCGGCTGCCCGCCCGCCGGGGGTGGGAGGAGCCGGGCAGGTTGTCCCCGCCGGGCCCTCCTCCCCGCCTGGCTGAGAGGGGTCGGGGGAGGGGGCAGCATGGCCTGTCCGTCCGGCCCCTTTTCCAGCGCTCATCTGCCCCGGGAGTGCGGCTCTGCGCCTCGCAGGGAGAAGAGGTCCGAATGGAGACAGAAGCCAGCCAGCCCGGCCTCGCCTGCCCGGACTCCCCGCACGATCCCTGGTAAGGCTCCGCCTGGCGCCGCGTGGGGGCGGCGGGGGGCGGGGGCGCAGCGCGCCTCTCCACGCCCCCGCCTGCAGCCGGCTCCCGCTCCCACCAGCTCGGCCCGGGCAGGCTTGGGGTGTGGCGGGCCGCTGCAACAGGCCGATCCTGCGAGCTACCCGCGCCGCGGATCGGACCCGAGCCCTTGCCGGGCCGGGCATAAGGCACGCGGTGACCCCGGGACGGGCCGCCGCCGCCGCCCCCCCGGGGCCGGAGCAGGTCCCCGTGCCCGCTCCCGAGCTGGCAGCTGTCCCGCCAGCGGCGCGCGGGTCCGGCCCGCGCTGGAGCCGGCAGGCCCGCCCCGCCTGCTGCCCCCGCGCTGCTCCCCTCCCGTCGCCTGCTAGTCCGGCCCGGAGCCCCGGCTGCCCCCGGCCCGCCCCGCTCCATTCACGGCTCTTTTTGTGTCTCCCACAGCAAAATGTTCATCGGGGGACTGAGCTGGCAAACCACGCAAGGTGAGGCCAGCCGGGCAGGGGCCGCTCCCCGCGGCCCCGGCCGAACTCCGGACGGGGCACCTGCCACCCAAACTTCCTCAACTCCCCGGGGGAGCGGGCTCGGGGCTTTGCTCCGCCCGGCCTGGGGCTGTTATTCCCGGGGGGGGGGGGGCGCTCTGTAGGGCTACCTCGATGCCTCTTCCCGGGGAGGGGGGCGGACAGCCGCGGCTGCCCCCGAACTCGTGTGTGTGTGGGCGCGTCGCGGTTCGCCACCAGGGGTCCGATCCAGGCCTGGGGCGCTTTCTCCGTGAGCCGGGCGGCGCGGTGGGGAGTGGGGCCGGCGCTGGGCAGGGGCCCATGGCCTTGTGTTCTGGTTGCAGAGGGCTTGCGGGAATACTTCAGCCAGTTCGGGGAGGTGAAGGAGTGTTTGGTGATGCGGGACCCGCTGACAAAGAGATCCAGGTGAGAAGACGGGCCCCTGTTCCTCCTTTTCCCCTGGCCAGAACCGGTCCCGACTTTAACCAACTTTCTCTCTTTTTTCCTTCTTCCCCCCCCATCTCCCGCCTGGGATTCGGAGTTCAGGGGGTTCGGGTTTGTCACATTCATGGACCAGGCCGGTGTGGACAAGGTTCTGGCCCAATCCAGACATGAACTGGACTCCAAGACGGTGAGGTTTCTTCTGGCATCTAAGGGGGTTCATTTATCAGCTGAGAACACTGATTGATTGTGGTGGTTGATTCCCAATGAAGGGTGTAAATTATTGATTACTGATAAAGAATTATCTCACCCTTCTGCATCCTGGTGATGGTCTGTTAACTGGGTGCTCTTCTGAGCTATGGATGACCAGGTATGGGTTGGTTTGTGAATGTTGGAATATTGATTATGAATCCCAGGTTATGATTTTCCATTCTGCCTGCTGATTGCAAGATCCCTTTTGAGAAACTGATTGTGATACTTCATGAGTTGAAAAGACTGAGTACATTCAGGACTGCGCAAGAAAAAGTGTATCCATGTGAAACTGTCTATGGGGGCAACTGCCTCCTAAGTGGAGAGGACATACAGAGCCTCACACTCTCATATGGTGCCCTCTCTTAGTCCCTTATGGAAATACAGCACCCCACAGCCTTTGGTAGACTTTTCTGGTCTCTTGTGTGCACCAGTAACCTATTTTGCCATAGGTGTAATCCCTCCATGATGGGCGGTTGATCCTTACAAACAGGGCTTTGGAGTGGAGCCTGGAGCTGGAGTGCAGAGCAGCTCCAGAGAGTGGAGCTACAGGTTTTTGCTTGGAGCTGGAGCGGAGCCGGAGCACTGCTCCAAAGCCCTGCTTACAAACAGCTAGACCTGTTGTCTCTGGTGGTGCTGTGGAGCAGTGGTTCTCAAACTTTTGTATTGGTGACCCCTTTCACATAGCAAGCCTCTGAGTGCGCCTCCCTTTATAAGTCAAAAATGCTTTTTATTTTTATATTTAATACTGTTATAAATGCTGGAGGTGAAGCAGGGTTTTGGGGTGAAGGCTGACAGCTTGCATCCCACCATGTAATAACCTTGCAACTCCCTGAGGGGTCATGACCCTCAGTTTGAGAACCCCTGTTATAGACCCATATCTCTTTGTGTTGAGGAGTTGTTGCCTCATGCTCTCTTATGGCTTCCCCAGGATACAAATTTGCAATTACCACTAATTCCTGAAGTTTATTGTCTCCTAGTGTACTCAGAAGGTGCCTTTGTGAGTCGTCATCTGCTTTTTGAGATATCACTGGTGTCTCCATCCCCCAGGGTGGTGCATCAGTTCTTGCAATTATAGGCTATTTTAGCCACTTTGTGAACTTGTAGATAGTTTTTTGTAGAGTCATTGGGTCTGTTAACATAGACTGTCAGTTCCTGCATTGCAAACCCTTGGCATCTGAGAGATATGTAGGATCTGTGTTTGGGGAGTGGGTGTTGGAGATCTTTTGTCTGAGTAGTTTTAGTGACTTTGTGCTGTCAAATTCCTCTTTCTTAATACTGCCCCAAGGGTGGGGATACAAGTGATGAGGGCACATGGAGGGAAAAAAAGTTCCAGTTCCAGCCATGAAATAATGAAAAGTCCACATGTGTAACTTGAAGTCTAGTAAGGCAGTTCAGCATCAAATTCTTTATCTGAGTTGAATAGAGAGAGCGGGAGAGAGAGACCCCTTTCTTGAGGCTTACAGCATGAGCTGCGGTGAGATTTATGTCTGTTCCTGTTTAACTGCATGGATCGTTCCCTTTGATGTATACAGGACCTTCCTCCCCATGGGAGTTCCTGGTTAAACCTATTCCAGCCGCCTTTGCAGCATGCAGATTGCCAGGAGTCTTAAAAACCTCGTCCTCTCGTGAGAGTGGTGCAAAGTTAGTTTTGCTTTGGGGGGAGGATTATGATGAAATGTTTTGGGGTGGGAGCAGGCTTGTTTTATTTTATAGTCCGTGTAAACATGGGGTCTGATGGTGAATCTGTGGGACTGGCCTACCTCACTCTTGAAAAGGTGAGTATGGATGTTGATGGTAGCCGCAGTCCCTATAGTATTTCTGGGACGGAAGTGAGATGCAATCTATGGTCTCCATTCTTACCTGTCTAAACCAATGCTGCTTCTGGTCTTAAAGAAATTCTGCAATCCTCTGGCTGGGCCCAGGAAGGGGAAGGGATGGGGAATGGATAAGCATGCTGGAGGAGAAGAGAAGGGACTTGTGGTGTACAGAACATGTGGGGCTGGCCAGCCATTGAAATTCTCTGATGCATCTGGCTTGCTGATTGTATATTGAGGAAGCAAGAAGAATGGTGGCAGTTTCTCTAGAGTCCTTTCTTTGTCAGGAACTTTGATTTTTTTATTATTATTATTATTATTATTTATTTTATTTTTAAAGTTTAAATATGGGCTGAATGTTTTGGGGTATGTTGCTTGGTAATTGCTGGATTAGGATCGAAGCCTGATCTATATGTGCAGTTCAGTGGCTCTCAATTCCCCTAAAACATGCTGATTTTTGTAGCCCTGTGTGGAGCCTTAGATGTGTGGGGTTTTTTTGTTTTTGTTTTTAACTCCTCTTTAGTTGAAAGTTTCTGCTGTTAGTCATGGACTAAATGTCACCAACTCATCTGAATCCTAACTTAGGCTTTTATAAAACTTTGTGGGAAAAGGCCCAGTGTCGTGAAACTATACCCCATTCTCTGTGCTTGGTGTCTCCTGGTAAACAGCACTTGGTAGATAAAGTCTGCCCAGCTTGTTGCTTCGTTGTTTTCTGATTCTTCCTATTGTAATTAATGTTGTTGGCCTGATTCTCTGGAGGAAACGTTGTGCCTTTCAGACTTCTCTTTGTTTGTAAGCTAGCTAGCAGCCTACAGGGGTTATTTATGGAAATGCTTGATATGAGAGTTGGCTTTGCCTTCTCAAGGTAAAAGATTTGCGTGAAGCTGTAGCCGGCTGCTGCCTTCAGTTTCTTTATGTGCCCTAGAAACAGTGATGTGTTTGAGGTTTTCTTCTTTTGCTTTTGCTGTTTTTATTTGTGTGTGTGTGTAGGCATTTTCAGATTCACTATTAACAAATGTAACAAAGCTGGCACTAGAGATATGACAATTGTGCTTTTTTGAATCACTTCAGATCCCAGATAATGGATATAGATAACATGGATAATGATGTCAGCAAGTTAAATGTAGTAATATGAGCTTACATGGGAATTAAACAGTGTTACGTGGCCTGAAAAGTGGTAATGAAGGGCCCAGTTGTGCACTCGTTTACACTTGTGAGGTCAGTGGGATTCCAGGGATATAACCATGGGCACAATTTGTCCCTAAAGGTTAGTAAATTGAAATGAAATGACAAGTACTTAAATAACACCCCTAACCACTATCTGATACTGGTTAAATTTTTTAGGACATTATCTGAGTAACTCTGAATTCCTTATGTACAAATCTTTATCACATCCGTAACTGACACTGAAGTAAAACTACCAGATTATTGGCTTTAATACCAGGGATACAGGAAGAGATTACCACCACTTCTCCTTTATGAAAATTCCTGCACTTGAGGAATAGCCCCCTTTAGCACCTTGAGTCTTGTATTGATCTTTCTCTCATTTGTGCACCTTCCATTACACATCTGCAGTTGATTGGTCCGGCCTCAGTTTACCAGCAACAATAGCTAGTTGTGCAGAAGAATTTGTGACATTACTGCCTATCCCCTCTAGCCAGGTGGATATATTATCTCTGCCCAGTTTATCATGCTCAGGGTAATGAAAAAATGAGGCCTGGGTTTAACTTTGCTGTGTATGAAAGCATCTTCTTGGCAGGAGCTGAATGACACTGGCTGAGAACTAAAAGACAGTAGATTATTGTTTTTGCTTATTATCTGCCATCAGCCTCTTGGTCTCCTGCCGTCCTCTGTGCTCAGAATTCACTGTGGATTTCTGCGCTAGCCAGGAAGCCAGAGGATTGGAGTGGGAGGAAGGGGGAGGAGAAGGGAAAGGTGCTCAGATGTCCCTATGAGGCACCAAGAGGGTATGTTGCTCTCTGTGTTTGGCGGTCATAAGGGGAGGTTTATTTATGTTCTTCACTTTTGCCTCTGTTTACTTACACGCTGAGTTTATTTATGTTCTAGGCTGTGAATCGGGATGGAGGTGGGAAGGCAGAGGGAAGTGATCTGAAGAGGTACTGAGCTTTGGGTTCTGTATAACAAATGAAAGGATGAACGAAGGGAGAAAAGCCAGGCTGGAAAGTAGACCAATAGCAGTGAGAGGAGCTGGAGAGACGCAGTTTCCTTGTGGGCTGTTTGAGCTGCTGGGCTAATGGGACAAACTTCTCAGCTCCTCTCCCAGCTACAGCCTTTCCCAGTGTGGGTCGAACAGACCCTCCTTTAGCACAGGGCTCTCTAAGCTGATTTGTAGATTTGGATTATTTCTGATATAAAGGTGACATCACAAGAGTTGAGGTGTGTGTGTGTGTGTGTGTGTGTGTGTGTTTGGTTTTCAGTGCATTAGTATTTTCCTAGTTTAAGTTGTGGTGGTGTTAATAGTGCAGCCGTGTGTTCGTTCATTGCTGACCTCAGCAGAATGTGCACCTCCTGGATATTGGTCCCGAGATACAGGCACTCCAGTGGACAGCAGGTTTATTAATAAACCAAACAGATAGGTGCATCTAGCACAGTAGGATGATTGTAACGGATTGTTTTTATTGTAAAGCATAAATCCTGCAGACGGGGCAGTAGTATACTGTGTGATTTGATGACAGGAGTCTATATCAGTCCGTATTGCAACTTTCTGTCCTTGTCTGTTTAATTCACATCTTTCCTTCTCATGTGAATCCATCCTTTTGGGGATGAAGTTCTTAGCTTTTTATGTGCTGACCATTTCCTGCTCCACTATTAACCAGGTCAGCTCTGTACACGTAGCCAGAGCGAAGGGGGGAATATAGAGCACTTTAATGTGACATTGCTGGTGCAGGGTGGCCAAGGTAGAGTGTGACTGCAGAGAACTGGCTAACAGAGGCTGCTAATCCCAGTCTGTGGTGTTCCATCTTGTGCTGAACTGCTGCTGCTCACATTCAGATGGAACATTGCATGCTGGGAACTGTAGTCTCCAGGGATCACAGTTCTATTAGAAGATAAAGTTGTCTGCAGTCTACTTTATGCTCATTAGGTGTCTTTCTTGGATCTGGCAAGCTGTCAGTTGGGCAAAGTTTGTGGAGAGCTTATATTAAAAAACGAAATGTAGGCAATTAAAGTGTGTTCACCTGCTCTCTCTCTCCCATGTCTCTTTCAGATCGACCCAAAAGTAGCATTCCCCCGCCGAGCACAGCCCAAGGTAGGTAGCATGTGCAGCTTTTACAAATTGAAAAGGTGCAGCTCAATGAACTTGAATCCTCTTTGTGCTCTTGTCCAGAGGATGCTGGAAGGGGATCTTGGTGCACCTGCCAGCACTGGTCCTTAAGGCTCTGATGAGTGATACTCAGGCTTAGTTCCTACTTTAATGATGACCTTTGGTGCTCCACCTCTAGACTTGCATTCCGTTGTGCCTGATGTAGCTCACTGTGGAGCTTTGTGATGCTCTTGTGATTGCCAGTGTGGGGTTAGAACAGCCCAATCTCCACTCCAGTGTGGTTAGATCATGCTTAGTGAGTGGAGCTGATGAAATGCAGAACTCTGCTCAAGAACATAACACCTTCTGCTCTTTGGTAGCCTGTATCTGGAATCTGTAGGATGACCTGGGCAGAGGTGTGGGAGAAAGAACTTCATTTTGTGGAATGGCAAGGTGCACACCAGCATTGTAAGGCCAGAGAGAGAAGGACGTTGGGCTTGACATGCACTAGGAAGGTGGGCGCTTGGTGGAAGCGAGCAGCTGTGGGGGTTCTATCAGATGCTCAATGGGAAACTTTTAACTGCAGAGTGAAGAGCAAATTGGCAACTTGCCTTCAAAGTGCAATACAGATTTGTGGGTCTCGACTGGGCTGGGGAACGAGAGCCTACAATCTCACCCCAAGTACTGCAGCAGGAGAAAGGGCTGCTGAGGAAGAGAGGAGAGAATTGCAGAATGGAAGTAGAGACTGATGTGGGGAGGAAAGCACAGGAGATCAGGAGCTGAGAACAGTTAGTGAGCAGGTATCCTGAGTAACAAGCCAGGAAGCACATGGTAGGAATTGGGTTAATTCCATTAAACAGTTTGGTGACAGAAGGTGCTTTAGTGTTAGAACAGGCT
Organism: Chelonoidis abingdonii; assembly: GCF_003597395.2. Classification (NCBI taxonomy): domain Eukaryota; kingdom Metazoa; phylum Chordata; order Testudines; family Testudinidae; genus Chelonoidis; species Chelonoidis abingdonii. The sequence goes on from NC_133790.1 coordinate 23,098,213, forward strand.
GCTCTCCAAACCATGGAATTGCTGCGGATTAGCCCTGTGCTCCTTGGGCTTATTAGGACCATGTGTTCCTGCTAGAGCAGGGGAGTGGCCAAGAGGCTGAGAGGAGGATGCAGCTGGAGCTGGAGCGTCAGTTCAGAGGACACCAGTGTGCCTCATCCTAGCAGCCATTGCCCTCCTCAGTTATTTCTCCTCAGTCTCCTGTGGCTGGGGGGAGAGAAAGGGCAGGGTTTCTTTCTTTCCCTCCTCCCAGATGCACAAGAAGGCTTAATGGGGAGTTTCCTCTGGCTCCTTAAACCTGATGGCTTGGGAATGGGAGTGAAGCAGCACTTGTTCCCTGTAGGACTGGACACTGCACAGTTTGCAGACCTGTGGGCCATGGAGATCTCTACCTCGTATCACAGCCATGCTCTGCTTTTCCATTTCACTGCAGGGAGGGAGGATGAGCTGGGGATTGGCAGGGTGACAGCAGTGCACTGTGTGAGTGACGGGAGGGTGGGGAAGGAGATGGCAGCACTCTGTGTGTCTGCAAGAAGGTTTGTGAAAGTGGGTGACTGAACGATTAGTGGGGAAAGACTTTAACATGCTGTACCCATCCCCAGTGGGTAGATGAGAGATTAGTGGCTGTGCCCTGGCAAGTCTCACGGGCAGTTGGTGAGCGTGTGCATGTGAGGGGTTAGGAAGGGAAGGGGTAGGAGACAGCAATGTATGGTGACCAGACAGCAAATGTGAAAAATCGGGATGGAGGTGGGGAGTAATAGGCGCTTATGTAAGAAAAAGACCCCAAAATCAGGACTGTCCCTATAAAATCGGGACCTCTCGTCTCCCTACAGCAATATGGTCCATGTTTGCGCAGGTCTGAGATTGCACTTGAGTGATGGAGTTTCACAATATGAAATTTCTGGGGCCTGAAATGTCCTCCGTTAGATACAGTGTTTCATTAGGGGACTCTCTGCTCCATTGCTGCGGCAATCTTCCAGTGGAATACAGTGCACAGCATGTTCTTCAGCTTACAAAAGAGGAGGTTTTGGAGACAAATCTTGTTCTCTGCTAACTCTGTTTCTCCCACGAATCCCTGTCTTCCCCTTTCCCAGATGGTAACACGGACGAAGAAGATATTTGTGGGGGGTCTCTCTGTGAACACTACCGTGGAGGATGTGAAACAGTATTTTGAGCAGTTTGGGAAGGTAAGTCTGATGGGCGAAGTTGGATCAGGGCTGTTTCTCTGCTGGGCAGGAAGGGGTGCTTCCTGGTGATCAGGTAAACCACAGGTCAGCAAAAAGTTTGGGTGGCTGGAATTTTCATGCAGAGGGTTGTGACCAGGTGTGCCTGCCCTGTAATGATTTTGAACAGAAACCCCTTGCTTGCTCATGGAGTGGATGGAACCTGAGAGAGGGGAGGCTGCGTGCTCTGCCCCCTCCCCTGAATCTCTCCAGAGATGCCTCTGAGGCTTTGGAGTCCCATAGACTCATAGTTAAGGTGTTTTGAAAGCTGGCTTCCGTTCGAACCCTAGATCTGAACTAAGAAGATCATCTGATCCAGAACCAAACTGTGTAGCTTTGGCCATTTCTGATTCTTAGCCTTATGGTTGACCCCTTTGTAACTTTCTGTTAAAACAAAATCCTTTGGGCTGAAACTTCTCTTGCTGAGTCTTGGGCCAGAAGTGACAGTTTTAGGAAGCTGGAAGAAAATCTGTCAAGCAAGCTGCCCAAAGCTCCAAGTGGTTCTGCATTTTACTATAGCTGGTTTATGTCAGCTGATCATTCAAAACCAGATGGGCTCTTCTAACTCCAATTCAGTAAGTCCTCAATGAGCACACGTGCCTGTCACATGCTGGAAAACAAGTGGGGTAGAATTTGAAGTGATAAAGATCTTCCGTCTTAGCCTGTTATGCACTGGGAAGAGTGAGCATTTTGTGGTGTAATAGGTGCTGTATAATGTTACTACTGTCACCCTGAAGGGTGCTTAAAGCACTTTATACACTTAAGAAATAATGCAGGTTATTACAGATAGGGATTGTTTTGCTCTACTGCTTCTAGGGTGGAGCACAGTAACTGTTTAATTATCAGTGCGCAGAACCATTGCACAGTTGTTTAGGACAGGAAGTGAAGGATACCATAGCCAGTTAGAACTACTTCTTGGGGATTTTAGGGAGCCAGAATGTAATTATCTACGTTGGAATCTTGCCAGGACACAGGGATTAGCACCCTAACTTTGGCAGAAAATGCCATGCAATGTTGAATGACCATGACAGATGAGACTTTAGTATCTGTGTCTCTTCTGAAAGAGGGCGCCAGCAGCAGCCCAGAGGAGGGCATAAGATGGTTTTATGGTGTGTGAATGCCTTAACATTTGGAGAGAAGAAAATGAGTTGGAAGAGAGTATCATCACCAATCGGCTGTGTCATATCAGTGTAGCTTTCAGGAATTCTTTATCACCTATAAAGTTAAATTCTTCTTCTTGGAGTGTTGCTGTCCAGTACCTTTTGCTTTGTCTTGTAGAATGAATGATACGTGCATCCTGGGATGAACAAAATATACATCACAGTAACTTGCAGCAGCTTAATGCTTCCAGTCAGTCTTGGGAGAAAGGGGAAGTGTTCAGTGCTCTGGGAATCAGTATCCACGTTAGTCACTTCTTTACATTTTTTCTGTATTTTAACACAGAAAGTAAATGTGCTGTAACCATATGTCCTGTTCTGTGTTGATGTCTCGAGAGCACCATTGCAGGAGTCATGAGTCTGCTCAATGGTCACAGAACCGTTTTGATCAGTAGTTGAAAGTCAGGGGCACACTCCTCTCTTAGCCTTAAGTTCCATAGAGCACAAATACCCTGCATCTGGTAACTATCCCTCTGCCTTCCAAACAGTGTCACAGAACCAACCTCTCCCTTCAGTCATGTAAGACACACAGCATTTGTACATAGCTTTAATGTACTTTTATATTTAATTTTAGGAATGCACACTTCTCCTTTTTAATGTCTTGACTGTTTTGTCAGGGTTTGCCCAAGAGAGAGAATGCTACCAAAAGACTGGCTTTAAATAATGCTCCTCTTGTCCTATGTTTCCTACTCCATAAAAGCAGGAAAAGTGCCTTTTGTGCCTGGGGAAAATGCTATGATGGCTTGTAAGGGCCCCTTCTAAAAGGGCCCAAAAAGAAAACAGCAGAATTTCTTGCTGCCATAAGCTTTGGAGGCGCAGGAGACCTTCTGTGGAGGAATGTCTAGGGCTGTGTAATGTGCCTTTGAAACCTCCCTTAGAGTGGAAGCCAAGAGAGAGAACACGCACGCAGAAAGGGAATGTCCACAATTAAAAGATGCCCCACAAGGAACTGCTCAGATTGGTTCCCCGAGCTAAGGCTCCAGGTTCCTTGGACAGGGCTGGAAGGAGAGCTTCATGCAGTTCAGTAACCCTCATGGCAAAAAGGAGGAGTGCTCCAGAAAGCATCCTGCAGTTAGAGCTAGGTTAACTCTGATGTAATTGGCCTGCTCGGATCATAGGAGTCTGCCACAAGGAAGGGCCTCTTAGATCTGGGTTGATTGGATTGATCTTCTGCTTCAGAGCATCCTTCTGATTCACTTGGCCACTCCAACAGAAATGCACACCTTCAGAGCTCTGGTGCAAAGGATTCCTAGACTCTAGGACTGGAAGGGACCTCGAGAGGTCATCGAGTCCAGTCCCCTGCCCTCATGGCAGGACCAAATACTGTCTAGACCATCCCTGATAGACATTTATTTAACCTACTGTTAAATATCTCCAGAGATGGAGATTCCACAACCTCCCTAGGCAATTTATTCCAGTGTTTAACTACCCTGACAGGAACTTTTTCCTAATGTCCAACCTAAATCTCCCTTGCTGCGGAACAAGAAGCAATGGGCATACACTATCATTAGAGGCTAAGGTGAACAAGTTTTCTCCCTCCTCCTGATGACACCCTTTTAGATACCTGAAAACTCCTATCATGTCCCCTCTCAGTCTTCTCTTTTCCAAACTAAATAAACCCAATTCTTTCAGCCTTTCTTCATAGCTCATGTTCTCAAGACCTTTAATCATTCTTGTTGCTCTTCTCTGGACCATCTCCAGTTTCTCCACATCTTTCTTGAAATCCGGTGCCCAGAACTGGACACAATACTCCAGTTGAGGCCTAACCAACGCAGAGTAGAGCGGAAGAATGACTTCTCGTGTCTTGTTTACAACACACCTGGATGTAAATGGATGTCCCCATTCTCCATGCCAAACCCCAGCTTCTTCTCCCAGTGGGATCATTTCCGGAGAGGCTCTCTCCAAAATGGTCTTCCTTTGGCCATGTGTGGATGACTCCTTGGTGTTGTGGTTCTGAGACAAGCCTGTGCCACCTTTCAGTCTTGGGGGCTCTCAGCTCCCATGAGATCTGAGTTCAGGATGGTATGATATCCAGGTCTATGAAAAGAGTGTTCCGTACCAGTCAGCTATGGTTCTTCCTCATGGGGAGCCTTATTTTAATACATCATCATCTTAGGAACCTTGTCATCTTGGAGAGCCTCGTTAAAGAGTTACCCAGGATCTCTTCCTTAGAGGTACTCTACCCCTTGTTGTGTCTGGCCCTGTGGTCCTCCTGCATCTGCAATATCTTTAGTGTAAGAAATTGAGGAGACCTCTATCTCCTCTGCCAGGAAGTCTCCTCCAAAGAAGGCAGTCTCTTTCGGGACTACCTGACCTCTGTCTGACCCGACGTCCAGTAGCACCACTGATCCACAGGACATTGGTACTCTGAGAGGCAGGAACTGGTGAGGACTATCTTCTACGGTGCTGTGATGAGACTGCCGTGACTACTACTTCCCCTCCTCAGTGTGACACCAGAGCCTCCCAGGATTTGGCAGGCAGCATCTGGCCTTTGCGCCTTGATTTGTCAGACTCCTAGATCTTTCTGCCAGTTTCCAGGGAAAGATTTGGATTGTTCTTCCAGAATCCTACCCCGAGCTCAATTGTGCTGTCAGCTGCAAGTGAAATATTTAAAGCCGGGAAGTTGTCATCTACTTCTGGGGACAAGGGGCTCAAACAACTGAATGTGTTAAGGTGCAAGGTTAACTGCTAGGCAAGCCTGATGCAACAAGCCTAGGAATGTGGAAGATTCTCCATCACTTTAAATCTTCAAATCAAGATTGGGTGTCTGTCTAAAAGATATGCTCTAACTCAGCCAGAAGGCATGGGCATGATGCAGGAATTACTAGGTGAAATCCTGTGGCCTGTGTTATGCAGGAAGTCAGGCTAGATTATCACAGTGGTTTTACCGGTGTTAAAATGTATGAACTCTCCAGCTGTCAAGGCTGCCAAGATAGCTATTGCCAGACATAAGTTTTGTGCCTAATCAAAGGCAGGATCTTGAGCTCAGCACATTCATGAGCAGAAAAATAAAAAAACAATTCAATGAACAAATTTGAAATTTGTGTTGCTGGGTTTGAAATGGAACCACTTTGCATTTTGATCACAATTTTTTTTTAAATTTCAAATCTCTGAAAAAAAAATGGGTTGCCACTGAGAACAAGTATATGAATGATTTTTTTTTTTTTTTAAAACTTCTCTGACCTTTGGCAAAAGAAGTAGTGTATGTAGGGAAAATACTAGCTGTTGCTCAATAATTAAGGGGGGAAATGGAGGGAGAGAGTAAAGACAACCTGCCAAAACTTCAAATGTTTGTTTTGTTTTTGTTTGTTTACAAAAAACTGGAAAATTAAAAAAATCAATATAAAACAGCTTTTCCTTTCAAAGAAAGGCCATTTTTGTTTTTATTTTTAAAATGCTGTGAATGAAAAACACTGACCAGCTCCCTTTATGAGGAGAAGATACAGGGATGTGTGGAATTGTTTGAGGAAGGCCAGGTGTCCAAGCATACTCCCAAAGCTTCCACTGATGTCTCAGACTGCACTATACTAGGACTTTGAACATACTTGAGTCCCTTAGGAAACACTCTTGGCTCCAAAACTCTCATCTCCACCAAGCCAAGGTCATGGATCTGCCTTTTAAAGAAACCAACCTTTTCCCCTCTGGGACAGAGGTTCTGGAAAGGATTAAGGTCATGAAATCCATGGAGAGGTGTCTGGACTTGAGTCAGCTTTTATTTGCAGGAAATAGTTTAGATTTCACAAGGCACAATTTCAACAGTCCTTCCTGGAATCACGGTACCAGCAATAGGACTAGACAGTCTTTTTTTTTTTTTTTTTTTAAGTGAAATTTAAAAAAAAGAAACCATCAGAGGAGGAAAATACCTTCCACCTCAACCAGAGCTGGTGCTGCATCTAGTTCAGCAAGTGAGAGTATGCCCCAGAGGACCTCAAAGCAATTTTGAAGGACCCAGATCCTCAACTTCTTCCTCTTTTACCTCACCACTTGGGAACAACTCCCTTTTTTATTTTTAAAGGCATCTGAGTAATTTCTTTGGACTGCTGGGTCCTAGAGCTCACTGCATGGAGGTACTTCTTCCCATTCATGACAATGAGAGAGCTCAAGCCCTCTTCCCTTTTCAGGGAGCCTTCTCATGAGGAACTTTGTGAAGAGCTCTTGGGCCAGTTAAACTAGAATTGTAGAAATGTTGTTTCCTTGTCTCAGAAGGAATGATGGTCTGCACCCAATTCTAGAAATTGGAACAACTGAGCAATTACATAAGGAAAATCCTATTCTGCCAGGTTTTCCCTGGAGAGATTAATCCTGACTCCTAACCCTCCAAGCTGGTTTGAGGCCCTTGACCTTCATGATGATTACGTTCACATTTTGAAAAGGAAAAAGCACAGGAAGTACCTCAGAGTTTTGTGGTAGACGATTACCAATCAGTACAAGGTACTCAACCCTTCAGGCTGGTTACAGCCCTCAAAGTGTTCACCAGATCCATGGAGGTGGTTGTGACTTGTCTATGTTGCCTGGGCCTGCAGGGGTATCCATAGCTAGATGACTTGCTTATGAGAGCTCAGTCTTTCAGTGAGGTGACCCATATCCTGTGCTCCCTCTATATATCTCCCAGTCTGAGAGTAAACAAGGAAAAATCTACCTTTTGTCCAGCCTGGGTTCTCATCTTCATAGTGGCCACGTTAAATTCTACAAAGGTTCTAAGTTGCCCATCACAGGCCAGGTTTTGAGATCTCATCCAGGCAGTGAACCTAGCCAGGTCCAGGTAGAAGGCCCTGTGAGATTTTATCTTTAGGTGTTGGGCCAGATACCCGCCTGCACCTTTGCGTTACACGCACATCCATTAGAAGGCCAGGGATGTGACCATTGCAAGGGTAGTTGAATCATGTACAGACTAGTATTTCACAGCTGGGAAATGAGTGTTTCCCCACTCCCCTAATCAAAAACTTTTGTGGACGTTGCTGGAGAATGTTTTAAAAATAATGTCCTTCTCCCCTGCTCATGGTTGGGAGAGCACAATTAGGATCCTTAATTGTCCACAGTCCACTTCAGGGATCAAAGCTCTGCGTAAACTTGCTACAGCAGAGGCTTGACAGACTTGCTTTCAAATCCTTTCTTCCACAGATCAAAGGGCAACTGATGCAAATTTTTATTCACAACATGGTTGCAATTTACATCCCGAACAGATGGGGGGAATTTGATCACCTCCATTGTGTCAGCAGGCAACTTGTCTTGTGGCAATTCTACATCTCGAACAAAGGGATTCCCTTTACTCTGCATCTGGCAGGCACAGAGCCAAAGATGCTGCAGCCAATGACCTGAGTCAGAGAAGCCCAGATCAAGAGTCTGAATGACCACTCATACTGGTGGTTCATCTGATATTTGCCAGGTGTAAAAGGATCTGCTCAAGAGCAAGCAGGCACAGGCATGCCTATCAGGCCCCTTTCATTTACACGGGGGGAAAGGGGCTCCTGTTCCTCATTTTACTGTCATCCCGAGAGCAGTGAGAAAGTTTCAGCAGGACAGAGTCAGCGTGGTCTTCTTAGCACTGGCATGGGCTCAGCACATCTACTCTTGGGAGTTTCTGTCCCTGTGCATGGATCAAGTAACCATTTACTCCTCCCCTAAATCAAGTTGTGTTGTCCCAGTAGTTTGGTTAGTACACTAGGACCTCATGTCATTTCACCTGGTAGCATGGCTGTTAGTTTCCAGTTCATCATGATTTACTACATCCTGTTCCATCCAGGGCTTTGGAGCTGTCCGACTCCGCTCCAGCTCCAGGCAAAAACCTGCAGCTCCACTGCTCCAGAGCTGCGCCGCACTCCAGCTCCATGCTCCGCTCCAAAGCCCTGGTTCAGTCTCTTTCTGAAGGTCTCATTCTTTGTACCCATGGGGAAGCCTCCAGTTCTGCCTTCAAAGTTCCTTTTTGAATATTTGTAACTTTCACCAAGATGTACACCTGCAGACTCTCACTCCAAAACTTGACTGGATTTTCATCTGAATCAGTCTCTGCCTATCCCTCCCTAAACCCCATGACTGTATTAGTGAGCTGTTAGCTGATGGGACTAGGCCATTGAAAAGGTTAAACTGTTGGTGGCCTTTTCAGGAAAAACCTGGAGGCTAAGGCATATCTGCTGAAAGGCTATCTGCATGGATAATACTGTACGTTCAGTCTGGTGAACTGGTTAGCATCCTTCTGCCTAAACATCTCAGGGTTTACTCACCTGGGCGAGGGCAGCTTCAATGCCATGTGCCTATCTGTGAAATCTGTAGGGCTGCTCTGGGAGGGAAGAGCTTCAATTCCTGATCAGCTACCAGAGCTTCTTAGCCCATTTCCTCAGGGAGGACACTGCTAGCAAAACTCCCTAAAGTAGGGCTCAGCAGTAGCAATGCCATGAAGGACTGGAGAGAGGTCTCCTTACCACCAGTTAACATGTTCTCTGAACAGGGCCATCCTTAAGATTATTAAACAGGTGCCCCTATGCCGGCGTAACTGGTGCTCCTACGCTGGCGTATTTGGCTCTGTGAATATGGCCCCTGCCTTCTGTCTAGTAAGGAGACTGCAGCACGTGCTGGATGTGTGGGAGCCGACCTGCTCTTACCTGCTGTCCTGGTCCTAGGTGTGGACTCGGGGGCTAGAAAACTTATTGGGTGCAGAGCTCCTCCCCTCTGCCCCCCTTCTCCTGCGCACCAGTGGCCCCACGTTTACCAACTCCTCCCAGCGCTCCCGGAGCGCTGCAAATAGCTGATTCGTGGCGTTCAAGCTCCAGGAGGGAGGGGGAGAAGGTGGAGTAGGAGTAGGGGCTTGGGAGGAAGGTTGGAGTTGAGGCAGGACCTGAAGTGGAGGTCAGGCACCCCATAGCAAGATGAGAAGTCGCACCTGTGGTCCCGGTGGTGCCCCAGATTTTGGCTGCCCTATGCAGCTGCATATGCCTAAGGGCGACTCTGTCCCTGAATGTATTTCCTCCACAGAGCCACATTATTCCTCCCTCCTCCCCATGGATTTGGTGCCCAACTCCAGAGAAGGTTTCTGAAGGAGCTGGGGGGCTGCTAATGAGGGGGGATCATTATATCCTCTGTCTATAGAATGTGGGACTTGGGGGACATGCGTACGCCCCCCAACTACCAAATAGTGCTCGAAAAGTCCCATTGCCATGTGAGTCCTGTGGCCAAGCTCTGTGGAGGCAATACATTTGGAGTTGATATTTTAACCTTTTCCTTCCCCCATCACGGCTGAGCCTAGTGGCTGAACAAGGAGAAAGACATTATCTAATAGCTATAGAAGAAACTTAAGCCTTGAGCTTCTAATGTCAGGTGTTGGATCACTACAGCCTTGACCGCTAAGCTAAACGCTCATCTGCTGTGTTTCAACAATTAAAACAAATATTTATTTAAGAGGGAGAAACAAGACCATTCACCCAGCAAAACTTTTGTTAATGCCCAGTTACAGTTGTATGGAATGTCCACACCCCATTGCAATTGTATTGTTGGAACTGTAAATGCTATTTTAAAAAAATCAGACAATTCTGAAGTTAATTTTAATCCTTTCCCAGTATCTCTGCCCACCTTCCCGATGTGGGCTGGAGATCACACCCTGCATTCCTGTTCCCGTTGGGCAACCCCTCCTTTTCTCAGTACAAGCTCAAAATGTTTCTCTGCCTTTACACCTCTCAGTGTACAGACCAAAGAATCCCCATACACCCATTGCAAACCACTTTTAACTCTGTCCCTTTCTTCATGGCCAGCATATTCGGAGCAATCCCCCAGCACCAGCCTGTCCCCAGACCTTTCTCCACATCCCTACCTATCCTCAGCTTGCAGAGTAGAGATCCTTTCTACTCTCCCATGCGCACACTGAAACACCTCCCTCTCCAGTCCTTTCTCTCATCTCCTCAACAGGGAGTTGAGACCCCCTTCTGAGATGGGCCAGAATCTCCCCATCCAGCTATGTGGTCCCTGGGCAGGATTACAGAATGAAATAACTTATCCTGATGCATATGCACAAGAGGGCAGGCAGAGTTGATGTGGCAATGGCATGGTGGGGTTATGGTCTCTGGCCTGTGTATGGAGTAGGAGTAGGGACAGGATTCAAGTTGGTGTGGGAGCCTTAACTGAGAATTTGCTGCCAGACTTGAAATTCTTAACTATAATATTTTTATAATGGGTAGTTTTTTGTGAAGGGTGTGTGTGAGCAGAATACATTCCCAACCTCATGTGTGCACTGCAGTGCCCTTTTGTTGGGTGTGTGGTTGAATGTCAACAGGATTTTGTTTTACAGAGAGTAAGGCAGCAAAGCCCTCTCTGGGCTGTGCTTGTTCGTTTTAATTCTGCTGGTTGTGTGCAGGAGCGAGGGAAATCTGGGGTAACTCTGCTCCTGTTCAGCCCAACGCTGTGTCTGTGAAATTGGAAGAAATAGGGGGGTGGCTCTGTCCTCTAGATGACCCCCTTGGAGGGGGGGAGCTCTGGGGAGGTTGGGTGCTTCCCTTCTTCCTCCTCCACTTAGTTTTATGAGATGGGGGGATTTGTGCATCCGTCCTTTTTGATGAGAAGAGTGGGGGTGGCTCATTGCTCCTTCCTTCTTTGGGCAAGCTTATGCTGAAATATGGGTGAGTGGAATCTGGGGACAGGGAGGATGTTTGGAGGCCGGGCGTGGGGTATGGGCATAGATCTGAGCTGCTGTACTGGATATGCTGTGGTATGAGTGGTAGTGTTGCTCCAGCACTGTGCACACAAGGGGAGTGAGGTGGCACTGAGAGGCCGTTTTGTGTGTCTGGGGCGGGGGGTGCAGGCTGCCCTCTCAAACAGGCCTGTGAGGCCGGCCCCTGGTGAGACTGGCCGCAGCAGGGTGTCTTTGTGTCTGTGCTGAGCGCTTTGCAGAAGAGCATTAGAGCTCGCACTAATCTGATCCAGCAGCTGGGATTGGAGGGGCCAGGGTTACCATGGTAATCAGGCCCCAAGAGAAGCTGTCCCCAGCAGCCTCTTTTGTTCAGGCCTAACTCGGCATTGGCAAAGCTAGCGTGGCCCGGAGAAGAAAGGCTCAGGAGAATGGGCCGGGGAGTGGCAGGGATCCCAGCGGGGGCTCTGCCCAGAGAGGCACCCAACAGCCAGCCACAACAATAGCCGCCCGCCAAGGACTGCCACTCACACTTAGCGCTTGGCCACATGAACTTGGCTGCTGGGGCCAGCCGGCCCCACTAATCCCGCCTCCCCTGCCCTGGGTTTCCATGGACACAGAAGCCTATTAAGGACACACATTAGCAGTTGGCGAGTTGAATGCACGCCCGGTGCGGTGCCCGGAATGGCCTGTGCCACTGGGAATGTGCTGAGGGCTGAAGGGGAGCCTGGCCTTCTGCTTTCCAGGAGTGCAAGCTCAGCATCCCCTGGCTTCCATTCCTGACACTGATCTTGGACAAGCCACTTTGCTGCTCTGTGCCTGGTTTCACCATCTGTGAAATGGGACAAATAGTCTTGACACGCACACCCCCTCACAGGGAGGCTGTGGGATTTATTGGTTCATGTCTGTAAAGCACCCATGCTTGGCATTCCTAGGTGCATCTCCCTGGCAGAGTGTGAGCCTCCTGTCTGATCTCCCTGGCCTTCCGTACTGACAGCAGGCGGTGGCAGCTGAGGGCACAGTTAGGCACTTCCCAGGTTTCCCGGCACTTCTCCTATATTGTCTGGATTGCTTAGTTTTTTGCTCTGTGGTTGAATTCTTGCTCTTTCTGCTCTGCAACTGGAAGTTTCTTTGTTCTTGCTTATCTTCCATAATCTACCATGCTCTCCACAGGGTGGTGCTGTTTGAGTCCTGTGTTGTGTAGTTTGAGAAACCCTGTCAGGGTGGTCAGGGTGGGCTCTAGCCATTTCGCCGCCCCAAGCACGGCGGCACGCCGCAGGGGGTGCTCTGTTGCTGGTCGGTCCTGCGGCTCCGGTGGACCTCCCACAGGTGTCCCTGCGGATGCTCACCGGAGCCGCGGGACCAGCGGACCCTCCACAAGGACGCCTGTGGGAGGTCCACTGGAGCCGCCTGCCGCCCTCCTGGTAACTGGCAGAGCACCCCCTGCGGCATGCCGCCCTAAACGCTCTTGGCGCGCTGGGGCCTGGAGCTGGCCCAGAGGGTGGTGTTTGAGATGCAAAGTCCCTCCCTGCTCTGAGCTGCTGGAGTGAAGGGTATCCTGCAATGAGCTCCACTTGCATTTTGTTGTGTGGGTTTTGGAGTGTTTTAGTGTACGTTGTCCCCAGGACACCAGAGCGAGCCCAGGGCCAGCACAGCGTATTGAAGTGTCCTGGGAGTTACCATGGCAGTGCTAGCCTGATAGCTCCTCATAGTACTGTTGCGTGACACAGCAGGACGATTATAAGGGAGTTTGACTGATGGGATGGGGAATTGCAAGTGGCCACCCCATGCTGGGACAGTCCTGGGCCACTCATGCTGTTCTGACAGTGCACCTCAATCCTGACGATTTGTAATGCTGGCTGAGCCAGTCCTGAGCCCCTCAGGCTGCTGATGCTCCTTAATTCTAACCCACTGATGTTCTAGTTTGGGCCTCTCCTAAAAGAAATTCACCAGTTGTGCTGAACTGTGGGTCAATTTCCAAACTAGTCTGAGCCCATCAAACTTATTTAGCCTGTTACGCTGGAAAGATGTGACTCAGGGTCTCTAGAGGTGAAAGTCTGAGGAACCCATTTTTCTGTGTTTTGAACCATTATTTATCTGTGAATGCTTCTGTTGATACTCTAAAAGTGCATTTGTGCTGGTTTATAAAATGATCCTGGCCCTAACGGGATTTTGATTGATCCTAGAGCTCCGGGATGGGAGGCTCAAGATATTGAGAGGGTGCAGGAGTTGGCTGAGTTTTGTGGCACTGCTATAGCGTTCATGTAGGAGCCAGCTGTTTTCAGACTGTAAATGTAAATAGGCTGCGTGGGGGCTTGTTTAGAGTACAGAGTGGGCAATCTGACTTTGGAGGACTAGATTTCAGAGAGGACTGGCTGATTTTTAGGGGATTACTGCTAGCTCCGTCAGGACATGAGGCTTAGTTTGGGATGGTAGCTACTGTGATTGGGGTTCAAGCACTGCAAGGAGGCCGCTGCTGATTTTAGGGTGTTGCCGAGAGGGCCATGGTATTGTGCTCCATCCCACTCAGGCCCACTTAACCTTAATTAACCCTTGGGATCCACCAGTCATGAAAGCTCCCTCCCTTTCCAAGCTCTGTAGGTAACAAAGACCATTGTAAAAAGTAGGTATGGCTGACAAGAGAGTGAAAGCGAGCAGCTGCAGCATATTTCCACCCATTAGGCAACTCTCCCTCTCACCTGCCTCAGCGGAGAGAAGCAGGTAGCATGGAGTGTCAGACAAAGTGTTGGTTGTCACATCTTCCATATAAACTGTTCGGACCCCTTCTGCTCAACTTGGATCACTAGTGAGTTTCTCGGGTCTTGACCCCACTGATCTGATGGATCTTGGGCCTAGCTGGGAAAGTTCAAGTACCACTTCCCTGGCTGCAGTGAGGTGTGGGATGGTAGCTGAGTCCTCTGTATGTCACTCTGCTCTTTGGAGCTGGCAGATGTGGGTGGTGACCCCTGTTCTTGGGGGCGACCCAGGTGACAATATGACCCTTTTCCATGTGACATTGTGGAGGGTATTTAGTAATGGCTTCTTTCCATTCTCACCTATGGGAGAAAGGTGCCTCTTTATCTCACTGGCAGCTGAGGCTGATGGAGCCCTCTCGTCGGGGGCGGAGGGATGTTGGTAAGCCCCCCTCCCCATCTCATTCCAGCTGCAAGCTCTCTTTTGAATGAAGCCTGGGGCTTGGCCATCTGACAGTGCTGGTTGGTAGAGATGGACTCAGCCTCTTATTCTTCGGGCCACAGACTGCAGGGCCTTTCTGGGGAGGCAGTATCTCAGCCTCCTTCACTGACCAAGGCTGGGAAGGAGGAAAAAGGGGAATTGTAAGGGAGGGAAAAATAGCTGATCCCAAGCAATGTCGGCTACTTTGGTCCCTCCTGGCTGTTGTTGATTGAGGCAGAGGAAGGCCCTGGCTAGCTGCTGGTTAGAGACTGTTGCCCCTCCCTTGAGCACTTGCACATCCAGTTTCATAATCAGATTAAGGCAGTGGTGTTAGCGAGGAGCACGGGTCAGTGGGACAGGTTTACATGGTGGTTTACGTAGAGGGGATTGGAGTGTGTTTTTAACTCTGCTTGGCCTTACTTGTAGCTGCACAGATTTGCTTTTCTACAAGGAAGTACCCAGCAGAGCACAGGCAGGGGAAAGAAAGTTGCACCAGGCACTGGTGGGGGCAGGGGCTGGAGAGGGAGAGTGGCCCCAGGGTGCTGGAGGGGGATGGCTGGTATCTGCCTCCACTTCCCCCGTTCAGTAGGCAGCACTAGCTCAGTCCTTGCAGTAAATTTGCTCTAATTACACCCTCCAGCAGTAGGAAATCTCACTTAGAGGAAAGCTCCTCTGGGGTGGAGGTGGCTTCCCAGAGTCCCCAAGCAGAGTCTCTGTTGTGTCTGAGGCCTCCATTTTCCGTCTCTGTGAGGCTCTTGTTCCTTCTCCCCTCTCAGGCTTTGGTTTGTGCACACAGACACCGGACACACGAGACAGTCAGTCAGTCTCTTTCTCTCCCTCCCGCCGCGCCTCCCCCTGTGGAGCTGCAGGCAAATTGTCCAGGGCTGCTTCCTGGTTCAGTGGGAAGGAAACCTGCCCTCCCCAGGAGATGGCTAGGTGGGAACCCGTTCCAGCACCCTAAAAGTTGGATGGAGATGGGCCCGTTGGTTCAGGCTGGGAGTCCCTGCCCTCTGTACAGCAGGGAAGCTCTAAAATGGGGGGAAATCCTGTCCCATTGTTAGGTCAGGCCCCTGGCACTTGGGGGGCCTCCCAAGGGTAAGTGAATGGTTGATTGTGTGTGTGATGTCCGCTTTGGGGGCAGATGGGTGTCTCGTTTCTCTCTGGCATGGGGCCAGCCAGAAGGAGGGAGTGTGGGAGAGAGCTCTTTCTCAGTAATAACCTGATCTGAGTCCTTTCCTCGTTTGTGCCCCTTGCAGGTGGATGATGCTATGCTGATGTTTGACAAGACAACCAACCGACACCGAGGTGAGGGCAGCACCCTGGCAGCGTGTGTGTGTGTGTGTGTGTTTGTGTGTGAGCTGGCAGGGGATCGCGTAATAACAGGAGCAGCGTGTGTTTGTGGTGATGGGGGTGGAGGGGAAGCTAGTGTCCCGTGGCCAGCAGCAGGGCATGCAGGTCACAGCTGCTCTTTATCTCACCTCCCATCACCCATCCCTTAGCATCTGCATCCTTTAGCAGAGTCCCTCGCATCACAGAGAGCTTTTGTCCAGCCCGTTTCCTGTGCTGTAAACTTGACTTGAGTGGCTGACATGTGAGAGGAGGCAGCCTCCTCCCTTCCCCTGCTACCTACGTGGCTCCAGTCCTCTGTGTGTGTCTTACCTTGTCCTGAGTAATCCAAACCCTGGGGAAGCTGACGCAAGACCCAGAAGAGTGCCTGCCTCTGACCCTTTCCTCAGCCCGGGGCTCCCAAGTCACCTTTTTGTCAAATCCCATTGGTGGAATCTGGTTACAGAGTGGGAGCCTGGCTTTGGTATTCAGGCTCTTCGGATCAGACAGGAGACCACTGAGTTTGAGCCTTAGTTTTGGAGGTGCCTGATTCTCTTGTACATGTGCCCTCTAACTGGCTACCACTCTTAGGAGGACACCACAATGGTGTGCACCATCCTGAGGACACAACTACACTGTGATGGTGACAGCCCTTTGCTGGGCCACTGCCATGTTCACGTACGTCACTAAGCACTTACACAGTGTGTTTGTTCATCTGCCTCAGACTCACACAGGAAGCACTTTCTGCTTTTGTCTCTCTCTCCCAGCCATACTTACGTATTCACACTTGCTGTCTAGGGTGCCCTTCAGTGCATCCCATTTTCTTACCGTTTAGGTGATTCTGGTTGCCTGATTTTATAGAGGTACCACTCCAGCCCCACACTGATGGGGGAGAAAAATGGCTAGCTCATAATAAATCAGATCCTGCACTTCTGCCCTCTATGGGAATTGTCTAGAGCAAAATAAGCAGTCATGAGAAAAGAGGGAGTGTCCTCGCATGGACCAGTAACCGATTAAAAGATCGGAAACAAAGGGTAGTTATAGATGGTCAGTTTTCACAATGGAGAGGGGTAAATAGCAGAGTCTCCCAAGGATCTGTACTAGGACCAGTGCTGTTCAACATACTCATAAATGATCTAGAAAAGAGGTAAACAGTGAAGTGCCAAAGTTTGCGGATGATACAGAATTACTCAATGTAGAGATCTCGAAAACTGACTGCAAAGAGTTATAAATGGTTCTTACAAAACTGGATGACTGGGTAACAAAATGGCAGATGAAATTCAGTGTCGACAAATGCAAAGTAAAGCACATTGGAAAGCATAATCCCAACTGTACATACAAAATGATGGGGTCTAAATTAGCTGTTACCTCTCAAGAAAGAGATCTTGGAGTCATTGTGGTTAGTTATCTCAAAACATCTCCATGTGCAGCGGCAGTCAAAAAAGCAAACCAAATGTTAGGAACTATTAGGAAAGGGATAAATAATAAGACAAAAAAAAATCATAATGCCACTGTATAAATCCATGGTATGCTCACACCTTGAGTACTGCGTGACCCATCTTAAAAAGATGTATTAGAATTGGAAAAGATACAAGGAAGGGCAGCAAAAACAGACTAGGAGAGATTAAAAAGGCAGGGGCTGTTCAGCCTAGAGAAGAGATGACTAAGGGGGGATATGATAGAGGTCTATAAAATCATGAATGGTTTGGAGAAAGTGAATAAGGAAGTGTTATTTAACCCTTCACATAATGCAGGAAGCAGGGGTCACCCACTGAAATTAATAGGCAGCAGGTTTAAAATAAACGTAGGGAAATAATTCACAATATGCACAGTCAACCTGTGGAACTCATTACCAGGGGAAGCTGTGAAAGCCAAAAATATAACAGGATTCAAAAAAGAATTAGATATGTTCATAAAGAATAGGTCCATCAATGACTATTATCCAGTGTGGTCAGGGACGCAACCCCGTGTTCTGCATGTCCCTATACCTCCAACTTTCAAAAGCTGGGATTTAATGACTGGGGATGGATCACTCGGTAATTGCCCTGTGCTGTTCATTCCCTGTGAAGCACCTGCCACTGGCCATTGTTGGAAGACAGGATACTGGGCTTGATGGACCACTGGTCTGACTTAGTATGGCCATTCTTATGTAGACCATTACAGAAGGGGTAGGGAGGACTGCCTTCCTCTGAGCCATCAGGTATTGGTCCCTGCCTGAGACAGGATATTAGACTAGATGGACCAATCATCTGGTCTGGTGTTGGCAACTTCATGGCTTCAGTGTAGGGTACTTTCTCTTGAGTTTCCAAGGCACCCAGATACCAGACCATAACTGGGGCAATATAAACTCCTACCTGGAGAGAAAGGAGAAGCTCATAGAAAGAGTCCAGTCCATCTTGGAAAATACTGAAAAATAGAAAAGTGTGTGTTTAAGTGATTTTTGAGCACTGGTGAAGTTGACTCAGCAGCCCTGGATGCTGAAAGGTCCATTTAGCTACAACTGCAATGCAAGCTCACTCAAAGTTGTTCACTGCCATGCCTCTGCTCTTCCTTAAAAGGGCCACCTCTGGCTGCAATAAGGAAGTTTGGACTCCAGAGCCCAGTCAGTCCTTTGCCAAGACTGGCAGGAAAGGGGTTGGTTAGAGATGTGCTCTGAGCATATGGCTGGGAGGCAAGAACTCCCAAATTCTATTCCCACCTCAGATACTGATGGACAGTGTGAACGTGAGCAAATCACTTAACTTTTCCATGCCTTGGTTTTGCTCCAGAAATAGTAATTCTGATACTTGCCTGTCACACACAGGGCTGTAAGGACCAATTAATGTACAGGTAGGGCTTTAAACTGTGCTGAATTTCACTATTTGGGATGGTGATGTTTGTGATGTGGGGGACTGGACTGGGACCCACCAAACTCATTTCACATTGTGAACAGGCATTGGTAGGCCACAATTTTGTTCATATGGACCTCTGCTGGATTGGAACTCTCTATTGTGGTATCCGTCATTAAGCCATCTAGTTTGTCTTGGAAAAATGGCAAAGTTTAATAGAATAAATCCATCAGCAATGTGTGCCATGGGCTTTAATGAAGGTGGGAGGTGCAGAAATGGAGTTGGGAGAGAGGGAAACCTGGGAAAGGACAGTGATTTCCCTGCTCCTCATATGAGTGCTGCATGCATGCAGGACTTACTGGAGACCAGAGGGGAGTGGAAGTATTGCCATGACCCAACTGGTCCACCCCACCAACCTCTGGGTTGCCTTCTCTCCTGGGCATGTGGACAGGCAGGTGGCAGGTACTGATCACACAGAGTTGTGCCCTGACCAGGAAGTGTTGCCCTTTCTTCAGGGTTTGGATTCGTCACATTTGAGAGTGAAGATATTGTGGAGAAGGTGTGTGAGATCCACTTCCATGAGATCAATAACAAAATGGTAAGTGTGAAGGACAAAGCTGGCTGTGGAGGGATGAGGTAAAGCACTGGGGCTCTGGGACTGCAGGTCGGAAGCAGATGGGACCCCTGAAATCACTGCCCCAGATCTAGGGAGGAGGAGCTCAACAAGGAGGGGAGCCACTGCTGGTATTTGGAGCCCAAAAGACAATGCAGTCTAACCATAATTGGGAATTGTAACTGACCCCTGAGTGCTGTACAAGTATTAACTAAATTTCTCCCCACCCCTGTGAGGCAGGTATCCTTGTTTAACAAATGAGGACACTGAGGCTCCAAGGTTGTCTTGCAGAAAGTCACAGAGAAAGTCAAGGACAGAACCACGGGTAGAACTTTTAGTCACCTGTTTTAACTACTCAACAATAGTGCTTCTGTAGCAGAGTAACAGGGCGGGAGAGGCCGCAGGCCATGTTAGTGGCTGCAAGATGGGAGGCAGGCTTGGGGAGTGGCACATGGGACAGCAAGCGCAGTGGTTCCAGTGCAGTAAGGCAGCCCTCCTGGCCTGTGGCCTGCGGTACTGTATGTGCTTCGAGCAAACGTGCTGTGCAAGGTCTGACCCTTCCTTCCCCACCCCACCCCCGCTTGTGGCAGGTGGAATGTAAAAAAGCACAGCCAAAGGAAGTGATGTCCCCCACTGGCTCTGCGAGAGGGCGGTCCCGAGTGATGCCTTATGGGATGGATGCCTTCATGCTTGGGATTGGCATGCTGGGTAAGCGCTGCAAAAAACCCTTCTCTCTAGCCCCCATGTCATACTTGGCAGCAGCAGTACGGGACTCTGCTCAGGGGGCAGAAGGCTTTATTCTGGGACTACGTTTCTAGGGTAATACAGTGGGGGAGGTGACTCAGGCTGTTCAAGAAGAGATTGGATCTATGACATCAGACCCCATTTTGAAAAGCAACGCTGAAGGTGGGAGGAGGGCTGGGATCAATTTATGATCACAAATCGCCCTCTGGTGGCAGTGTGGAAGAACTGTAGATATACTGCGTATGCACGGTTGTAGAGGTGGAGTCACAAAAAGAACAGGAATGCAGTTGGGTTGGGACAAATTTTAACACGTAATTGGAATTCCTGTCCAATATAATACCTATAGAACAGGATATACACTGTGACTCGATACAAATAAAAGGCTGTATATGCCCTGGTAACACAACTGGGCCAAAAGCAGAGTTTTCCACGTCCACGTATATTACTGCTGTCCTAGGCTAGACTATACAATTAATGTTTGCTTCAACAGCCTCAAATACTATTAGTCACCCTTCTTCAGCTGGGCGAAGGAGAGAGTGTAATCACTTCAAATACACAAGCAGAGCGTGTTCTCTGTGTATCATCCTAATAAACAGTCTCATTGTTTTCAAGCAGCAAAGAATCCTGTGGCACCTTACAGACTAACAGACATTTTGGAGCATGAGCTTTTGTGGGTGGAATACCCAATCGTTGGATGCATTAGTGGAAATTTCAAGGCAGGTGTGGTGTGTGTGTGTGTTGTGTGTGTGATGTGTATTATATATATTAATTATCTTATATATTGATATTAATATGTAAGCAAGAAGCGAAGCTAGAGAGATGAATGTCACGTCCGGAGATGAGGCCCTGTTCTAGCAGTTGAGGTGTGAAACCAAGGGAGGAGAAACTGGGTTTTTAGGTGGCAAGCCATTGAGAACACTCTTTGTTTAATTCCTTGAGCTGATGGTGTCAATTTGCAGATGAACTTTAAACTCAGCAGTTTCTCTTTGAATCTGGTCCTGAAGTTTTTTTGTGTAGGATGGCCACCTTAAGATTGCTACTGCTGTGTGGCCAGGAAGGTGAAGTGTCTCCTGGAGGTTTTTGTATTTGCCATTTCTAAATTATTGATTTGCGTCCATTTATCTTTTTCCGTAGAGCTGTCCAGTTTGGCCGAATGTAATAGCAGAGGACATTTGCTTGGCTATGATGGCGGTATATTACATTGGTGGACATGCAGGTGAATGAACCGGTGATGGTGGCTGATCTGGTTAGGTTCCTATAATGGTGTCGCTGTGGTAGATACGTAGCAGAGTTGGGCACTGAGGTTTGTTGATGGTTTGGTTCTGAGCTAGAGTTACTGTGGTGCGGTGTGGCAGTTACTGGTAGGAATATCTTCAGTTTGGCAGTGTGTCTGCTGGGCGAGGTGGTGGCCTGCCACTAGGCTGTGAAAGTGTGGGTCATTGTCCAGATGGGTTGTTAGATCCCTGATGATAGCATTGGAGGGTTTTAGCTGTGATGGCCAGTGGGTTCTGTTGGGTTCTTTCTTGGGTTTGTTCTTGCCTTAGGAGGTTCTGGGTACCGTCTGGCTCTGTTGATTGTTTCCTGATTTCCTCATGGCGGTATTGTAGTTTTTGAGAAGCTTGGTGGAGATTTATAGGATTTGGTCTCTGTCTTGAGGGGTTTAGAGCAGGATGCGGTTGTTACCTCAGTGCTTGGCTGTAGATAAATGGGTCGTCTCTATTGTGTTGTGCCCGGGATGGAAGCCGAGATGCATTTGACGCGTAGGCATAACCTGTCAGTAGGTTTTTCTGGTTCTCACATAAGTCAGTGGTGATGTTAATGTGACCATTCACCTAATGTGTGCCACCGTGGTTGTCTAGGAAGATGGGATCTCCTCGTCGTAGAGTTGGGTTCTCAGGACTCTGCCTTGATGTTGATGTGCATATGGCTGTTGCAACTCGGATTGTGGCTTTTTTCCAGAGTCTCCTCCCCGGCATGTGTTCGATTTTCGGGATGATGTGTCAGAGACAGAGTCATCAGCTAGATGGGTTGTTTATAGGTATTAGACGCTTCGCGATAGGGGCAGTGTGTAAGTAAGTGTTTTGTTCCTCAGGATGGTTTAATTACTTCCACTCCAGGCACTTAATCGAGGCCATAGTTACCTGAATAGTGTGGTTGGAGTGTGTATTGGGGCCCATGGCGGCGGGGTGCCTATGTAGCTCAGTTGGTCTCCTATGCTCGCTCCTTCGACAGGAGATGATCCCGTCTTCTTTCAGAGTCGACTGTGGGAGCAGAGTTCAGTTTAGCTGTGTTAGATGCGCAAGATAAAGGCACAAAGGGCTACATAGCTAGCCTTGGTGTGCGCTGGCCTGCTGAGTCTTTCGAGGAGGCATAGCTGTTCCTGCGCAGCTGTTCTTATTTTATTTCCACTCGTGGCTAGAAGGTGTTTGTAGGAGTGTTTGTCGCTAGGAGAGTCTTCTTGCTATCATGTGTGGCTGCACTAGGGATTTGTTGTTCTGAGAGTGAAATCCCAAACTGACCGTTTCTTACGCAAATAACGTGAAGTCAGCTCGCTCAGTTTCTCGAGGGAACGATATCACTTTGGTTGTCTCGGTGTGAAGATTGGCTCTCGCCCTACCCAAAGCGACAGACCATGGAGAATTCTCCCACTGCCTTTACCTTTTATCTGGCGTTTGGTTTAAACTCGCGTGTCGTAGTGTCTGCCGATACGAGGAGGCTCTTGACATTATCTCTCACGACATTTTGTCATTCGCATGCTGACGTGGCTCACGCTCGCACCGCCATTTGCCCTGGAGATGATTGGTTGTAGGTGCCCGCTAGCGAAACATGCAGATTTTGGGTTTTGTGGATCTTGAATGTGGGGTGACGTATGCTCAGAGGGATTAGAATAACTGGTCGGGGCTCTAAAGGAGAGATCCTGGGTCCTGTGATAGATGATCTGTTTCCGGTAGCAGCGTGGGTTGGATGACTGGGTGATGATTGACGTTGTGGGTAGAGAGGTCAGTTGTCGCTTTGAGGTAGTGGTCGCCGTGGAGATTTATCTGTACGTGCGGTTCTCCTCCCCGGTTGGACTGTCAGACAGGCAACAAGGGATACGCTCTGAATTCACAGAATACCTCCTCTGGCTCAGAATGATAGAAATCAGAACTGAGTGGATGCTGAGCACAGGCCTCCCGAGTCTCAGAGTGAGGTGCAGAACTGTTCGGCATTCCCTCGATGGCACAGCACCTACGCTTTATCTATGCCTCTCCCTCGAATCCGAGGCAGGTGAGTGAGTAGCAGCGTGCGTTTCTCTAGGAGGCTGTGGATGGCAGGTGTGTGTTCTGTCAGCAGAGGCTATCGGTGTGAGATAATCTTTATTTATGTGCGAAAGCAATGTTGGTTTTTCCACAATTTGTGGTCGTGGTGGGAACACCAGCTTTAGATTAACAGACGGCGAGTTCGCATATTTTATTTGATACCATAGGTGGTGTTGTATCTTAACATCTATTTCGATACCCTACAGCGAGTTAAAGATCACATGTAGCCGCTCTTCTCATATTCCATTTCCCATTTGTCTGTGGACGATCTATCCATAAAATTGCTTCGAAGGTTATAGGTTCTAATGTGGGTCTCAACACAATGTATAACTGTATCTCATTCAATCGCTAGGGGCATGATTCGCGCGGTATGTTCTCATCCTCGTAGATGTTCAATGTAGTTCTTTCTGACGTCGAGAAGTACAGAACGGCTCCAGTAAGTTGTGGCTTCCAGAGTCGCTCGACACAGAAACTTGGGGCTATATGTTGGTGGGTGTTGGCCAGGCAGAACAGAACGCCGTACGTTCAGCTGTGAGTGGGACCAGACCTTCTTGCTGCGTTTGCTCCTGTGCCGTGCTCTCTGTTAACAAGTTTTTAGTATTTTCACAGAAAACTTTCTTCCCTCAGTGAGGTGAGCCTGTGGAACCAGGGCATGCCATGTGACAGCAGACATAATCGCCCTCTGTGTTAAGAGTGTAGGTATAGCCTGCTAAAAGGTAGTTGACATGTCGTGCTCGCTCCACCTTCTCGCTGGTCGCACGATAGGGTCCGGACGCCTTTAAGAACATGCTTATACTCGATATCCTCTCTCTTCGCTCTCAAAGCCATGTGAGGTGAGTATGAGATGAGCGAGAGCTAACGTATCAATAGACCCCTGTTAGCAACAGGATATGAACCAAACGCTCCCTTGGATACTGAGAGAATGTTTTAGTTCACCTGGTTATAACTACAAGACTAAAGCGAAAGGCGGTGGATTGTGCCAGATCTAACAGGAGTGAAAGCACGAACATTATCATGTTAGCCCATAGTGACAGCAAATCTTTCTATTATTCTTCTTATTATCTCAGTGTATTATTTTCTTCTGGAGTCTAGACATTGATTTAGACCTTGACCAAGGAAATTTGGATCTTTGATAAACTTAATCGACTATCCCTGGTTAAAGCAATGGACTTGACACCCACTTGGACGGTGTAACTGCCAAAATTTAACAACCAGTTCCCTTAAAGTTTTCTTGATTTGAGGGTCGGGTTGGGGGAGGGGAGACTGTTCCCGTGGGGGCAGGGGCGCCCTGCAGGGGCCTGGGGGTAAATTCCCCCCAGTTGCCCCCTGGTCCAACCTTAGAATTGCAGCCCTCCCCTCTTACTTTTGCCAGCAGCTCAAAGCAGTGGAGGCGGGGGATCAGGGGGTGAGGACATTTCATGCACTAGGGCCAGAAGCAATTTCCCCCACTTCCCACCCCCATTGGCCCCAGTGCTTGCAGCCCCTTACCTTGGCCGGCAAGACAAAGTAAGGCTGATCTGTCCCAGCTCTCTGCGCATGCTGCAGCTCTTCGGAGTTGGGGAACGCAGGCGGGGCCCGGAGAGACATCCTCATGGGCCAGGGGCCCAGAAGGGCCGCATAACGTGCCAATTCCCCCACTTGTCCCCTCCCCTCCCCTCTGCCCAGCCCTGGAGTTTGCAGCAGGACCCCCCCACACACACCGATGCCGGACCTCTCAAAATGCGTAGCAGGATAACTCCAGATGCTCAGTCTGAATCTGCCAGCTTGGATTGCTGGCGACTGCCATGCTGCAGCTGGGGGGAACCTGGGGAAGGGTTGGAGGAGCCTCACCTCCCCAGCTGGGAATCCTGGGAGCAACAGGATGGTCCGACCCACGGACTGGAGTTCTTTTGTCCACTCTGGCCCTTTTAAACACTGGTTTTTCTCCATGGAGGGTCTGAATTTTAGCAACCGGTTCTTGGGAACCACCTCCCGCTCACCACTGCACTCGGGTGTTCTCCATGCAGTTCAAGTGACTCACAACAGTGGCTGCCTTTAGAGCCATAGGCTTTTAATCAGGCACACATTGATACAAATTCCTGTTAAATCATTTCTCAAGCCAGAGTCCTTCACCCACATTCATTAAGGCCTGGGCCACCATGTGGACGTTTTCATTTCCTGCCTCAATTTCACCAAAGACACATTTCGTTTGCACAGGATCCATGAACAGCAAACTTCCCCACTGTCTCTTGTCTGAGCCAGGGCATTAGTTCAGTCAGCCTTCTCTCTGCAATGGCAATGGTCCGACCAAGGGTCCGTGGTCACCTGTATTTGCCAGAGAGATATTGGCTCTGCTCTTTCTTTCTGCTGCTGTTGTTAGTCAGAAACATCAGGGATGAGAATGACAAAGGCTGAGCTCACACACCAATACCCTGAAAGATTCTAGCTTCCTGCTTATTTAGTGAAGTACGCTTGTGTTGGAAGTTTGGTTATTAATGAGTAGATGTGCTCATTGAGAAGTCCGCAGCGCTCCTCTGGCTTATATTGGAATAGATTTTATAACCTATGTTATGTTGCTGTAAGATGTACATCAGTGTCCGCAAGCTGAGTAACAGGCTCTATGGAAAAGAGACTGATAATGGCTACAGAAAATGTGCTTAGGTGTGAATGGGCTGCATATTACAAAAACCTGTAGGAGAACACTTCACCTTCCTGGCCACACAATAAGTGGATACCATAAAGGTCGGCCATCCTTCGCAGTAGTAGCAAAATGTTGTAGCCACACAAAGCCTTCCTAGCAGTCATCCTGTCTTTGCAGCTCTGCAGTGGCGAACTGCATAGAGTGCTTGACACCATCAGGAACGTCTCCGTGTTCACCGCATAGGACACAACGTGACTACACGTTGAATGGCTTGCATGGCTCACAAACCAACGCTGAGTGTTCTGTTGTCCTCCGTGTGGTTTTCACACGGTGAACATAGCCTGGTCCTGAACCATTTGAAGTTGACAATCTGCTGAGGACATAAGAACAGAGAGCCATCTTTGCTGTACGCGAAACTCGAGACTACATGATAGAATCTCACCCGTCAGGTTTGTTCTGCTAGCTTAGCTTCTGCATTGTGGTTGTGACGATAATGTGTTATAACCTGACTGTCCTCGCTCTGGAGATTCCTCTCCCATGTAACATGGTATCTACTAGTATACTGTGAACTACAGAAGTGTTAGGTGTTATTGTCAATGCTGGTGTCTTAGATCCTCCTGAACATTCCATGGAAAGCTGGATCTGATTCTCACTCTGAAGCTGTTACACTTAAATACTGCTGTAGCACTGTTGGAGTAGATAGTTTTGCTACAGTGAGGGGAGGGGTGTTTCCATCCTGTAATAGCTACATTGAACAGAACTCAATCTTTCCTTTCATTAGCACTTATCTAACCATGGCTTAGTTCAGCTTAAATTATTACTGATTCTGGGGCTTTATCACACCCTGAAAGATGTATTAGTTAGAGAGTTTTTCCATCACCCTCCATCCCCGGTTCCTCCTTGCATGACCAGAGAGCCGCAATTACACGAGTTCAAAGGTGCGAAAAATTCTAATGTTTTATTGGGGTTAAACTTCCAGAAGCAAAGATTCTCAGTTCCTTCTTCTCTATTCCCCTTCCGCTCTGACACCGTAGAGGCTTGTCTGTGTCCTTGTTCTATCCCCCCTTAGCCAAACATAATTCCAGTTCCCCTACCCCCCTTCCCATTCCCCCTTTACTTCCTGAATTGACTGCACTTACATTTAGTAAAAACTGGAGTTCTGCTTAGCTATACCTTAAGCCAATCATTTACTGAATGTAACTAACCCATCCTAACATAGTGTAACATGATTATCTAACCAATTATTCCCCACCACCTTTAATTGGTTTCCATCCCAACAAATTAATTATACAGCAGATAGACAGTCCCAAGAAACATAGATCTCTCAGAGAGATTACTAGAGAACAAAGCAATAGGATAGTGGAGGTACTTACAATGACAGCAGAACCAAGAAAGAGGGGCATCCACATCCCAACTGTTCTAAGTGAGTTGTCCCGAGACAGGATGGCATATACCGGAGAAAAGAGGTTAGTGGCGCGCTGGTTTTTTATGTCTGGTCGCACAGGTGGCAGGATTTTGATGTGATCACTATCGTGTTCTCGAGATATGCCAGCACTCCATTGCGGTTTTGTTCACTTAAGAAAAACAACGTACGGAGTTCCAACGATACACATGCACTTCTCATGAAAGAGCTCCAGGAGAAGACAGTAGCTCAAAACCATCTCCTGGATACCGGACCTTGTGAAGTGTGTCATAAACCAAATCAGCATCGTGGCTGAGATGAAATGGTCTCTGGAGTTGAAAAGATGTCCACTCTTCCGCAACCGTCCAGCTATTCAAGAGTTTCTATCAATCGTGAATTATGAAACTGGGTTGATAATCATGTTCTTTGTGCATTAGGCTCGGTAGCTGATCTGGACTGGTCTAAGGTGCTAATTTTACAACTCTTTGTCACTTATCTATCTTGGGTATTCTGGTCTCTGCATTAGAGACATGGCTTCAAATCCCACTCCTGACAATGACCATTTAATTCTATATCGGGAGAAATGGCCTCACTTTCAATCTCCTTTGAACAATAGAACCCCAATTTGTTTACGGCTTTTCTATTGCGAGTAGTTGTTGAGAGAAGCTTCCAAACCAGGGTGAAACACGACCTATTCTCTGGAGCCGATCAATTTTTTTTTGTCTTTTCTTATTCAAGCCAATTTTTTTTTTTTTTTTCCTCCAGGGAATTACATTCCGTATTTCCCACACTATTGTGTTTACGTTTTTGCTTTATATGAACCTTAGGGTCATCATTTAATTGCCACACAACATGTTACTTCTGAAGGTTGAAGGAAACACAATATTTTTTGGATATTCTTGCAGAAAATTTGTTTTCTGACCTGGATTGACAGGGCCTACCTGAGGAGGCACAATGCTACTTCCCTTTTTCTTTGCTTCATCCAAAAAACATATGTTCTTGTGCTCTTTGTTTCTCTGTTCTTGAAAGGGAAATTCAGCTAGGCATAGCAGCTTCTGAGAAAGCCTTAGAAAGGGCTCCAGAATTGACACAAGCTGGTTTCTGTAGTTTGTCGTGGTTTATCACATTTGCCTTACATGCAAAAAAGGTTCCCTGGTTCAAACCAACAGAAATAGTGCTGTTTTGGTCTCCCTTGGGTTCTTTTATCACTCCGAGTCCTTTCTCAATACAATCCTGCTTCTATGCCTTCGTCCTCTTTATTTTCTTCCTTTCATGGAGCTTTAAATTCAAGGGGAAGGCTTAGCCGGCATTTTGAGCGGGAAGAACAGACCATGATTTGAGGAGACTGCCAGGTCCATAGAAATCTGAGCGTAGAAGAATCCCAACCCATTGTCCAGCCTATTTTAGCTCCAGCCAGCAATTTTTTCCCTTGCTTTTTTTTTTTTTTTTTTTTTGGTTAACCTGGTCCAGGGCGGTGATTACCCCCACCTGTCATGCGTCCACTAGCTACATCTGGCCCATGCTCTTGTTCTCTCATAACTATAAGTGAGTGTCGCTCAAAGACAGACCTACGCCCTCTTCGCCTCTGTACAGATCCGGACATGAGAGTCATGGGACTCTTGGTGCGTGCTAAGGGTTTCCCATAGTCTTGTTATTTCACTTAGATTGCATATGGGAGAGAGAATAGGCAGAATTGTCCTAGACTGTGCCTCGTAGTAGCGACATCTTGCAATGAGGCCTGTTTTTGGCGCGCATGTCTGACTTCCCTCCTTCTTAGCGGGACGCATTGTGGGTGTCAGCAATCGTCTCATATTGCTTCTATCCAAAGCCTCAGGGCTTCCACTGCGCCACAGTCGGTCATGTTTGGCCTTTACTCTGCTGGCATTGCGTCCCGAGCATGACATCTTGTGTGTTCAGGCTGCTGCACCAGGACACGGTTCATACCGGCTGCACATAGTTGTCGGTCAGTCCTTGAGCAGTGAGGCAGGTCCACCAGCTAGCTCCCTGGAACTTTTTGCAGTGGCCAGTGTAGAAGCTCTCCTTGTTGTTGTAGGGGTGTTTCTGCTCTAAAGCACCATGGGGACTCATAAGATCTTTGTGACCATACTCACTGCGTTCTGTGTCTTCCTGTATGGCAAGGGTACTGTGTCACCTAGACCCTGGAAGCCCACGTGCACAACCATGTTATATATAGGTGTGGTTAGAGGTGTGAACCAACACACGTTGTCCTATCTCGGGCACGTACAGGTGCCCAAGGGGGACGGACATGGAGGAGTCAACGTGTCTAGTGTGGATGGAAAAGAAGCGTCAGTGGTTAGTACAACGGGTATCAACATTTGACGCTTTTGTGGATCCTCCGCTTGGGTTGGCAGGGCTGGCTTGCAGAGGAAAAAACACCTCTTCTTTGCATTTGCACTGGCA
>NC_133790.1:23127652-23179872 GCF_003597395.2 Chelonoidis abingdonii
ACAAGCAACAAAGAGTCCTGTGGCATCTTATAGACTAATAGACGTATTGACGAAGTGGGTATTCACCCACGAAAGCTTATGCTCCAATATGTTTGTTAGTCTATAAGGTGCCACAGGATTCCCTTGGTGTGCACACCTCAATTGCTAGAAGAGGGCCTCATCCTCCCTGATTGAACTAACCTCGTTATCTTCAGCCTGATTCTTGCTTGCATATATATACCTGCCTCCGGAAATTTCCACTACATGCATCTGATGAAGTGGGTATTCACCCACGAAAGCTCATGCTCCAAAATGTCTGTTAGTTTATAAGGTGCCACAGGACTCTTTGCTGCTTTTACAGATCCAGACTAACACGGCTACTCCTCTGATAATTGTTTTCAAGGGGGATAAAATGTCCTTGAGAATCCAGTGGAGCCTTTATACCACTGACTTCCCTCCTTTAGGGAACGCATTCTGGGTCACAAATCAAACTGGCCCTCTGACAAGGAAGTGTCTGTGTGGCATTGTGGGGACCTCTTTTCTGTGTTCAGGTTACAAAGGAAAAGGTGTGGGGGTCCCACCACACCCCTGGCTTCCAGCCCAATTAGCTCCTTTTAGGGTCTGTGAATCAAACTTGGTTCTTTCTTGCTTGATCGTCACCAGCACCCTGAACCCATCCAACCTGTATTATAGGTGTGGTTAAGGTGAACAAACACACGTGTCCTTTGGGTCAGGGCCCCAGGGGGTAGTGCTGGAGGAGGAACGTTCAACTTGGCACTTGGATCCCAGCTTGGGTTGGCAGGGCTGGCTGGCAGAGGAAAAACACCTCTTCTTTGCATTTGCACTTGGCACATTCTTACTAGAGCTGCTGAAATAAAATAGATCTGGAACCCCACAAAGCCACTTCAGATTTTAGTTTTTGGGTTTTTTGAGCAGAATTGTATTTTAAACCAGCAGACTCAAATAAGTCAGTGGGAAATCCATGTACGCTTGTCATGGGAGATCTCAAATCAAACATTCAGCTCTTAGTCAGCTGCTGGCTTTCTCATGGGACTGTTTAAAGTAGGTGATTAGCTGTGATAGCGTCTCAGGAAATGGGAAGACTTATCCTCGTGATCTGTGCCAGGAACAGGCTATCTGCCTGTATGTTTTCAGCCACCTGTTCTTTCTGTAACTACTTCAGAATGTTAGCCAGCAGCTCTATTACTAAAGTAGATGATTGACTGGCACTAAATCACTCATCATCCATACGCTCCACTGTCTTTCAGAGCCCCCTTTCAGAAAACCATCTAGTACTTTAGTTTGTGGGACCTTGAGCTTTCTGATAGCTTTCTTACATATCTTTGCAGGGTAACAATGTGTGGAACTACGAAGGGGCAATGTATTAAAATCCTTCCCCAGATTCCTGCACGGTGCGCACTGTGTGTGGTAACTGCTATGTTACTTGGTCCTTTTGCAGTGTGTGTTCAGGCTATGGGGAGGCAGGCAGAGCTGGAACTGGAAAGTGGCATCGTGTGTGTTCATGTAACAATCCCCTCTTCTCTGCTGGCAGGTTATCCAGGTTTCCAAGCTGCCACTTATGCTAGTCGGAGTTACACGGGCCTTGCACCTGGCTACACTTATCAGTTTCCTGGTAAGTGCCTCTTCCTGCCCATTCGTCCTCACACTAAGGGAAGCCCGTGGCATGTGACCCAATCTCTGCCTGTTTTACCCGTGCCCTAATTTGGACTTTCTTTAAATCTGTGAAGGTGGGAGGGGACAGAGGCCTGGAATAGGTGGGAACAGCCTACTGGCTAGTTAGGTAGGCGGCTGTAGCCATGTGAACGTCTGCTGATGCTATCCTCTCACTCCAGTGACAGGAAAAGTCCTAGGTTCATGCACCCCCCTCTCTGCTAGGTTCCTCCATGGGGACTGCTATTACACAGAAGGGCCCTTGCAGCTCTGCCTGTCTTGCTGCCTCTGTGTGTGACTGTCTCTCCGCCAGAGTCGCCACCTTTCTGAAAACAGAGTGCAGGACTTGAACCCTGCTAACTTTTTAAATGGGCCTGAAGTTTCCTAGGCTTCCTAAATGTGAGAGTCTGAGATGCAATAAGTTGTATCCTGGATCTCTTAAAGGCCCAGTAAACCCCTCTTCACAACATTGCATATTTGTACATTTCCCAACCTGCCCCATTCCTCGTCTTGAAGCCCATATGTGACCATCACTGACTGGTCCCTGATGAATGCCCTGCAGCTGCCCTGAGCTTTCTGCTGGCCTCCTCTCCCTCCCCTTCCTGCACAAGCAAAGAGCGGGCTGCAAGGCCATCCTATAAAAGACTGCCCTGCTGTTCTCAGGACAAGTGGCAACTCTGAGTGTCCCATGCCCTCCTCTGCCCCTCCACCCCCAATGGATTGTGTAGAAAGGCCTGACATTAGGCGATTGGCAACGAGCTCTGGCAGCTTTCACCTCTAAGCTGCTAGTCAGAACCCAGCCTACACTGGCGGCAACTGAAAGTAGCTGTCTGGTAGTCTGTGTGAATCCAGTTGCTGGGTCTCAGTCCTAGCGAACCAGGTGTTCATGTCACAAAGGCACTTCCAGCTCAACTGGCAATTGTTGTCAGTCCTAGCTGTGAGGCCAAGGATTGGCTGGGCCAAAGACACTCAATTTCCCTTTCAACCCTAGAGATTCTCTCTCCAGGGCAGAGTTGAGGCACGTGGTCTGGGCGGGGCAGTGTAAGGCATGCTTCCACTGCCCTTGCCTGTGCTATGCCTGTTCTGGGGGTAAGCAGAGGCTTTCAGTCTCCAGTGCTGTCAGTCCAACTTGAAATTCATTTAAAACAAAGAGTTGAAGGCCGGGTGCTGCAGTGACTTCATCTATCTCTGTCTGGCCTTGTGTTCTAGCCAGAAAGGCCCAATGCTGCTTTCTGTCTGCCAGATCCCCCTCGGGGGTGTTTTACAAGTTCCTAAGTTGTCTTACATTTCGTTTTTAGAATTCCGTGTAGAGCGGACCCCTCTCCCGAGTGCCCCCGTCCTCCCCGAGCTCACAGGTCAGTCCCATGATTTCCTAAAACTCGCAAGCTGGAAGGGGAGAAGGGGCTTTGGGTTATTCCAGTGATGTCGCTGCCCCATAGCTTGGCGCAGTGAGACTGGAAACATTCCTCATTTCCTCTTCCATCTGTACTAGGTACATCAAGAACAGGGGCTGGGGGCAAGGGGTGGAGAGGGGAACAGAACCATGCATATCACATTGGAGGAGGTGAGAGATGCAGATCATACATGATAAGGCCAAGTGGGCTTGAATCCCCAAATTCTCTAGCTTCTGAACTGCTGCTGTTCCCTGCCCTGTTTTCGCTCCTTATCCAGGGGTTAGCCTCTAAATCATTGATGAAAACTTGTTGCTAGCGGTGTGAATTCTAAGAAATCACTACTGTAGTCCCAGCCTGAGCTGGTGTAGTGCAGGGCACTGGACCTGGGGGAGCTTAGCGCTACCTAAGCCCCAGGCTCTCTAGGCAGGGAATGGTAGAGGAACATAAAGTGTGGTGGAGCTCCCAGCTGTACTCATCAGTAGGGGTGGTTGAGCCTGGTGTAATAGAAGGGGGGATGATGAAGTTTTGCAAGGACTAGTCAGGAGTCTGAGTATTTCCCCAAATACCTGCTTCTTCCCCCAGCTCCTCAGGCCTCTGAGTTTGTGCAGCATGTATTCTTGGTGCTGCTCTTTCCATAGGATCTTTCTTCCATGGCCACGTTTTCCCAAGCTCTGTAGCATGCCTGGTATTTGTCTTAGAAAAGCAGCTATGTCTAGCAGTGGGCTGGCCTCCTCTTCCCTATCCACCGTCCCATCTTCCATAACATCCTTGAACTTTGACACTTCCTTGACATCGTCTGTTTCTTCAAGGACTGGATTTGTCTGTAGTGAGGATGCAGACTTCTGCAGGGAGCTTACTATTTGGAAGCTTTGCTAGCTGCAGGGGGTTTGGGGAGGATTGGAAGGGGATTTTTCCAATGGCGCAGAATAGTGCTGTTCATCGTAGAGTGTGCATGTCGAAGAACACTGAGGTTGGTAAAACAAGTTACTCAAAGGGAAGTGGGGTGTGTTAAGTTAATAAAGCCATCTCCTGGAGCCACATATATACACCTCTACCTCGATATAATGCTGTCCTCGGGAGCCAAAAAATCTTACCGCATTAGAGGTGAAACTGCATTATATCGAACTTGCTTTGATCTGCCAGAGCGCACAGCCCTGTCCTCCCCACCCCCCCTTCCCTGGAGTGCTACTTTACCATGTTATATCCAAATTTGTGTTATATCAGGTCACGTTATATCGGAGTAGAGGTGTAGTTGAATAAGCCCCTGAAATTCCACCTATGGCTGTGATTCTGTCAGTTCTCAAACGGAGCAGGGTTGGACTGGGTCTGCATTAGAATAGAAAAAAACGGTATTGCAAGAGTAGCGTTGATAACTCAGTAAAAGGACCTCTTCCCTCTAAGTCCACATGGGACTAGTGCCCCTGCAGTGTGCGAAGAGGCACCTCGCTGCTGGAGGAGCATAAAACAGAAGTCCTGCTCATTGGAGCTCATTAGAGAGACACTGGTACTTTTGCCAGCAGTGAACTATTAATGTTGGTGTCGTGGCTACCTGCCATGTTGGGTAATTACAACCTCTATCCCTAGATTCCCCCCAGAATTTCAGCTGGAGATGGTGGCACTCCTCACTTCTCTGCTGGGGGCTGTTAAACAGTCACCGGGCAGCTTGTTGTCAGTGATG
This sequence comes from Chelonoidis abingdonii, assembly GCF_003597395.2. Classification (NCBI taxonomy): domain Eukaryota; kingdom Metazoa; phylum Chordata; order Testudines; family Testudinidae; genus Chelonoidis; species Chelonoidis abingdonii. The sequence goes on from NC_133790.1 coordinate 23,132,375, forward strand.
GGTGCTGATTCATGTGCACACCTTGGGCTTGCTCCCAGGATGTTTGTGTTCCCGCAGCTCCTGCTGAGAAATCTATGGGAACTGAGGGCATTCAGCACCCTGCAGGACCAGGCCAGTAGGTTGTGAAGTGCTTCAAGAACCCTCTGGCTGAACATGGCTCTATAAATGTCAACCATCAGCAGGGAGTGTATTGAGTAGCATTGAAACAAGAAAGGTGGTACTCTGAGAGTATCAGATGCTGCTCCTGTGTGAAGCAGCTAATGAGAAGGGAGCTTCCTAGGCAAGGCAGAAGTCTGGTTTCTAACTAGATAAACTACGAAGCAAAAATATTTTTTCTACAGAGGAAATTAGATTCTTTCTCAGCAAAACTGGCCCTTTATTCACCACAACAGCATCTTTGGGAGAAAAATATTGCAGCACTGTACTTACGTTTGCTGTAGACATATGATAAGCCACTAACCCAGATATAAGCCCCCAATGTGATGTACGCCTGAAATCAGATAAAGCCTGCAATGAAACATTCCCTCCTGAGCTAGTCTGGATTTCAGCCCTTTAACTCAATCGATTTGTTCTGACCTCTTTTTACATTGCTCTAAACAGAATCACAGTGGATTTTGCAGTTGAGCATGAAATGCTAACCCAGGCATGTTAGGGGCAATGAGAACAGTAGTGGGAGGTGCCTTGTGGCCTCAGGGCTGGGTGTCCATGGCAGTGGAAATATGGATGACATTTGCTACATATAAGTTAAAGCTTCCAGTGTTAATTTTGCCTCCTCTGGCTTCTGCACCCCCAGGTGCACGCTCCACGCTCTGCTAGCGTGGACAGCTGGGGGGTTGCAGTTGGCAGGAGAGCTGGAAAAGTAGGGAGGATTGCATGTCTCCAGCAGTAGGAGAGCTGGGGTGGAGGAGGTTGTGTGAGTATTGAACTTTGAAAGATGCTAGAGAAGAGTGCTGTGCCCCAGCATGGCTAGAGGATGATCAGCATAGAAGCTGTCTTCTGGATGAGATGTCAAACCAAGCTACTGACCCTCTGTGCCCACCAAAAATCCCCAGAGTTGGGGTGTTCGCCTTTAGGGTTGGAGCCAAATGCCAATAGCCATCCTAAATTCCCCATGCCGGTTCACCTGGCTATGGGATTCTCAGTCACTTCCTGCCCTAAGATGGCATGTGGTACTGTGGTTTAACAGTGTCACCCAGATGTCGCTGTGTTTCAGTCCTAAACAGAGAGTTCCCTATGTCTGGAATTGGTCAGCTCAGTTGCTTGAGGGCTTTTCTAAATGAAAACTATCCTGTAAATGCAGGGCTGTGTGCTCCTCCTGCTTATCCATCCTGAGTGTAGTAGGTTACATGCCAAGCTAATGCACCTTTTTGGCAGCTGTGTCTAGAGGGAAGTGAAGATGCCTGCTCAGGAGCTTCCTCTGGTGCCACTATGAGATGCCTGTTCCTTCTCTTTCAGCAATTCCCCTTACTGCATATGGACCGATGGCGGCGGCAGCAGCGGCAGCAGCTGTAGTGCGAGGGACAGGTAACTGCCACTTTCCTACCCTGTGAAGCAACCTGGCTGAGGTTTGCACTGGGCTATGGGAGGGGGGTGGGACGGGGTTGCATTTTGGGATCTTCACCATGTAGTTTTGCTTCCTCCCTTAGGTTCTACTCCAAGCCGCACTGGTGGATTTCTGGGCACTACCAGTCCTGGGCCAATGGCAGAGCTTTACGGAGCAGCCAATCAGGATTCAGGGGTCAGCAGTTACATCAGTGCTGCAAGTCCAGCTCCAAGTACTGGCTTTGGTCATAGCCTAGGGGTAAGTGTTTCACACCCAGCTGTTGAGGTTGGGAGGTAGAAGGAGGTGGGGTATGTATAAATCATTAAGCCTTTTGGGAGGGTGATTTCTACAACTATGAAAAACCAAATGATGACAGCTACAGGCAACCTCAAGGCTTGGTTACTGCAATATACAGTTCCTAGGCATAAAAACACTCCGCTTAAGGCACCAATTGGTTCCTAATTCAGCAGCCTACTTAGCTCACAGAGCAGGCTGCTGAGTGCATATCACCCGAGAGCTCTGCTCTCTACACTGATTCCCCATCGAATACTAGGTCAAGTGCTAGGGCTTGGTCCTGCTCTTCAAAGCCCTCCATGGAACTGGCCCAAGCTATTCAAGGGCCTATTACCTCACTCTAATCATAGCCTGCCATGACAGCTACGTTCCTCTGGGTTGATGGAACTGGCACCTCAACGGTGAGACTCATGAGCAGTGGAAACCGCTTTCCCAGCAGCTGGGCCATAGCTGAACTCACCACTGTAAGTGTTAAGAAAGACCACAACCATTCTTCACCATCAGAATGAAACACAGAACTCCCTTCCAAGGGTGGAACACACAGGGGTTCCCAGGAATAACACAAGGCTGGACAGGGATGGGGAGAGTGCAGAGCAAATATCTGCTAGCTGCATGTTTCCCTGTGGAATGTGGGAGTACAGCTGGGAGAGGACTGGGGATTCCATAGGACTCTGCAGGGGGATATTAGGCGGCTCTGAAGAGACCGTCTAGTGATGGCATGTTTCCTGAGTGGGACTGTATCACTCCATGTAAATCTCAGGGTGCTGGGAGGCCTCCTCATAGTGGATTGGGGGACTAAATGATTCCAGTAGATCTCTAAAGGGGGTAGGGCTGTCTTTAGGAATAGTACATTTAGGGACATTGACATCCCAGTAAATTCCTACAAGGGGGAGGGACAAATGGACAAATCACATTCATGGACTCCACCTCTTTCCTATGGTTTGTCTAATCAGGGGATTTGAATTCTTCCTCTGTAGGGTCCCTTGATTGCAACGGCTTTTACCAATGGGTACCACTGAAGCTAGCAACCAAGGAGGCAGGAGGTAAGATGTTTGAACAGGAGGGAGTGGGAAGGGTGTGAGAAGAGTGAAGCTAGGCTCAGGAGGGGATTTTATTATTAAGTTACTGTGAGAGTTTCCTATTGTTGGGCCATCATTCAGGGGCTTCATCTGAAGATGAGAGGAAGGAGGCCAGGCGAGAGGCTGCATTTTTGTCCTGTCCACCCAGTGACCCAGATTCTAATTCCTTCTCCCAGACTCTGGTCCCCATGCTTGAAGTGCTGCAGAGGCATTCCATTGAGTGTGGGCAGGAAGGGAAAGGAAATGGTGTTTTGCTTGAGTAACCTCTTTGGCCAGTTAGTGTCACTGTTGGGCTCTAAAGGGAAGCTCCTCCGGTCTCTGAGGCCAGACGAATAAGTGGCTGTACCCCAGTGGTGGCAAGGAGACGGGAGCTTTCAGTTGGAAGGGTGTGGAGTGAGGGAAATGGAGACCTGGTAGAAATTGGGGGGTTGACGGAGACAGACAGACAGGCACAGTTGGCCAAAATCCTAAGGCAATGTGAGCTCTCGTGCTGGCACTCTGAAAGACAAGCCCCTCCCACCCTTTTACTTTGCACTACCCTGCATGCGGCTAACTCAGCAAATCTCACTGCTGTTGAGAGCATGGAAGTGGTCTGTGGAGAGAAAAGAGGCTTCCACATCCAGATGGGAGAGGGGAAATTCCTACATGCAGTTCCAGCTGTGTCCCTTAGAAGGGGGTGAGGGGGAGCTGTTGGAGGGTCTCAGTGCACACCTCAAAAATGGCAGAAGTTTGGTAGTTTAAAAAGAGAAATGTGACTGAAATGAGTAGGGCAGATGTTTCCAGGGAAAGGGAGTGACTTGGCTGCTTCTCTTCAGCCAGGGATAACTTGAGTTCAGTTTGCAGCATATAACTAGCCTCGTCTTTAATATAGAAGTTTGAGCCAGGGAGCCTGCAGATCTTAGCATTCAATACTCCTTGATCCAAGAAGTCAGGCTGCATTGCATGCTGGGGCTTGTCCCTTTGGCCCATGCCTTCATGTTAAAGATAGGGGCAGTTGCATTCTGCCCCACTTCTTTGCCAGTCAGGTGCGATATTCATGCCACTGCCAAGGTGCCAGCACAATCCTGCATTAGGGGAAGCTTGGACACCCCCTGTTGCTGTGTTAGACAACAAAAAAATGAAAAGTTGTTAGTTTTTTTTGGGTTTTTTTCTGTTTCTGTCTCCTCTACCCCCCCATACTCTCCACCTCTGCTGGTCTCCTGCAGATTCCCCGTTACCTAACCAAGGACAGCGGGCTGGAGGATCTGGTGAGCCTTGGGGGATGAGCCAAGGTTTCCTTTCTATTGAATAAAACTGCACACTGCCAGCTGGTTGCCAGGCTCCTGCTGACCTGCCCTGATCTCTCCCATTGAACAGACCACACTGGACTGAACCCAAGGAGATCATCTCGCTTTCTTACTAACCACTGATGGTTTACGCTTCTCCCTTCCCCAACCTACCGATTCTTCTTTATTTATTTTATTAGCTGGTAGTTTTATTTTTTATTTTATTTTTTTATCTTTATTTTGGGGGGGGGGTGACCCTCCTTTTTCATTATTTGCTCTTTCCTGAGCTAGTAGACATATTTTATGAATTGGCTTTGTGATCGTGTTAGGTAGTTTTTAATGAGGAGTATTTTTATTTGGCTTTGAAATTGTTTTGAATCTTTTCAACTCTGTTGTTGTCAACATTTTTAAAGGACAGTATGTGATGTGAATGCAGTTCTGAAGGGAAGAGAGACGCAGAGAGAGAGAACGCTGAGCAGAACTGACGCATTTCTATTTTTTTTAAAGAAACTGTTTTTAATTGTTTCTGTTTTGTAAATGTGAGGTTTTGAAATGTGTGAAGCTCCAAGGATCTGAAAAGGTGGGACATCGCTACGGAACAAAACAAAATGTATATTTTGCTAAGTAAAAACACTATCCTTACAGCTGAAAGTATTTTTGTTTTCCTAGATTTAGTTTTACGTGGGGTTTTCTTTTTCCTAGTGTATAATATGTAAATATCGCGAGGTGAACCTGGCTGCAGCTTGACTGAACCTGGCACCTCAGTGTGAGCAATATTCTCCAGCAGAATCCTGTCAGGACTCCTTTCTTTTTTGTACACCTTTTACTGTAAGATTTTAAGACCTCTGAGATGAAGGGGCGGGAGAGGGAAATGAAACTTACCAGCCATCAGCTATTTTGCTGAGCGGGTTAAAGCTGCTTCCCAGTTGCTTGATATACAGACTCCACCACTGGGCTCCCTAAGTGCCAGCATCTGGTTTGGCTAGGCAAAGGGCTTTACTGTCCCTGCTTGTCTTCGTTATTTTGAAAGGAATTGACTCTCCAAACAATATTGCTTATGTCAAGATAGTCTGGGGAAGGGCATCATCTTCTAGGGGGCAGGGTACTGGGAAGGGCTTGTTATCTGGGGTGGGATGTGGAAGTGGTCATTCTCTGAAGGGCAGGGCATTGGGTGGGGGAAGTCTTTAACGAGGGGGAACTGGGGGGTGGTACTGTATGTGGGACGGGTGAGTAAAGGGCTTCTCAGGGATCATATGAATTCTAGAATCACAGCTTCCCATTAGTTTTCCTCTGTGTCCTGAAATCTGGGGGAGTTCGTCGTCTGTCCTGTAATTTGATTATATGGTCCCTTCTCCTGAGGCTGCCTGAGCCCTTGTTAACAAGTGGCCTCTGCTGTGGGGTTGCCTCAAGCAGGAATTTAAGGGGCAGGATTGGGTCTGGATTTCTTTTAAGTGAACCAAAGACCTTGTTAAGGGGGGTGATTAAGCCTTTTATTAAGATGCAGCCCAACACTTTTCCCAGGGAAATAATGTAGCTTCATCTTAAGTTCTAAAAATCATCCCCTCTCTTCTCCCAAAATGAGCCCCAGTAAGTGAGAGGATTGGAGGGGGGCCACGGTGCCCAAATGGACCCCTTCTTCCCTTCCACTTCCCGGTTCCCTAGCTGCATTGTGGCTAGTTTTGAGACCCAGCAGTGTGGGCCGTGCCTGACCAAGCAATACATTTGGAGAGCTCTGTTTAGTCAGAGGTACTTAATGGGTTAGTACTGAAAACACAAAGCAATAATTTTTGTTATTGAGACAAGAGTCTGTATGTCTGAGTTTTTTTTAATATTTCCTAATTAAAGAAGAGCTGCATTGTATTGGGTTTATTTTTATTCTGTATACTTCAAATTTGGGTTTGCAGACAGCGCTTTCTTTCCTCTTGGTACATGCGCTGAGCTGTTTCTGTGCCCCCTTCCACACACCTCCCAGCCCCACTGTATTGCCACTGGGCTGTGATTTGCTCTCCAGCCAGTGCTGCTGCTGCCCAGAGGCTGGGGCTCTGGTTTGAGGGTGGGCATTTTTTAAAAAGAAATAAAGCTATGTTTTGAAAGCCAGTAAGTTATTACACTCCAGTGTTTGTTCTCTCCACACCTGTAACCCTTTTTCCAGATTTCAGTTTTAAATTCCTAATAAATTATTTGAAAATGGTCCTTCTGGATTGTGGTATGTGTATGAGTGGCTCTGAATTGGGGAAAGCTTCACCTAGGTTTGGGGATGCTGGGAATCTTGCCCTGTGGTTAGCACGCAAGCCTGGGAGCCACAGACCTGGCATTCAACTCCCAGCTCTGGTACATCCCTTAACTCTCTTTTGAGCATCTGTTTCCCATCCATAAAACAGAGATGATAATTCTTCTCCACTTCAGAGGGGTCATGCATGGATGTCTGTGGATTCCAGAAAGAAGTAACACACCAGGAAATCAGAAAGCCTGGAAGTATTCTTTGGATTTGCTGAACACAGCAGAACAAGGGAGTTAAGACTGCAAGAAAGCAAATTGTGGAGAATAAAGAAATCTAGTGAATAAAGAGCACTGGGAGGAAATATTAAAATCTGCTAGTGTACAAGAAAGTTGGAGATTCCTAAAAAGCACTCAAATTAATACACAACAGGTCACAATGCTACTGTGAGAAGAATGCAAATAATAAGAAGCAACTAATATAGTTTTATGAAACACTGTTCAAAGATCTGCTGGCAAAAGTAACCCCAAGAGTCCTGATGGAGTCTGCATTTAATAATGGAAATTCTGCTGTGTTGTCACAGCTATCAAGGTGGGAGGCTTTGGGATAGACTGATCCATGAAGACCAGAGCTTTCATCTAGTATCCTTCAGTGATAGAATGAAATGTATCCTGTTTCTCCTTGTCTGGTGTCTGGGTGGTCCTCACTAACTCACTTTCCCCACTTTAGGATTGATTGTCTGGAAATCACCAGACACAAATGCTCAGACTTTAATTGTACCTGCCACATGTGGGCCTTATGTACATGGGACACACAAAAATACACAACACACAACCATCAAGCTGTTCTTTGGGAGCACACATGCTAAAACTGGAGATGAAAGGAACCCCAGAAAGTGAAGGTTTACAGGCACAAGGAAAGGGCAATAAAAGGAATATGTTAAGAGTAGAGAAGTGGAGAACAAGAAGGCTTACAAGTATATGAAAAGTGAAAATAATAGCGGGAAAGACAATGGGGAAAAGGTGAAATTAATGGTGATTCTAAAGCAACTGAGATACTGAATTGTTTTAAATCTGGCTAAGAGGTTTGGACAATTTAGTCATGAGAATCTTGAACTACTTGGAAAATGAACACGTACTTAAGCAAATGTTCTGAATAATCTGTATCTTGGTGTAAAGGGAATTAATTAACTTTCTGAACTAATGATGGGAGTCTTAGAGAACTGGGGAGGAAACCAAGAGTTTAAAAAACAATAAACAGCATGTGGGACACACAAAAGGAGGAAAAAAGTAATCCTGGTAGTTGCAACCGGTAAAACTAGCTACAGGCCCTTAATACAATTACAGTGAGAATCTGAGCAGAGGCCTAGTCTACAACTGAGAATTTACGGCGGTTCTCCCACCCTTTCTCTAGCCCTTGTGCAGTTCCACCAGTGTTTGAAACGGTAGGAGCACTAGTGTAGACTGGTCACCCAGTGGTTTTGGCACCATGTTAACTAGACCTACGCTGAGCAGGCTTAGCAGACAGGTTGGTAAGAATGTAAGTGGTCTCTTCGGCTAGTTTTGGTGAGATGGTACAGGTACTAGACATAGTGGGAGAACTGGCTAAAAGTCTTAAGTTTAGTTGCATCTCTAGAGGATAATGGAACCATAAGTAATAAATGTGGCAAGTTTTTATTTATAAAAATAATTCTGGAGAGACTTGGTCACACAAAGCACAAAATGAGGAGCTGAAGGAAACAATTGCTGAAATATCTGGATATTAGCAAAGCGCGTGAATGAAACTTGTCCGTAAAAATTGAGACATTGAAAAGTGTCAGAAGGACCACAGATTAAGGGAAATTATAACAAATAAAGTACTGGGTGCTTGTACTTGTAGGGAGGTGGCTAGTGGGGAGCTGCTTGTCTTTAAACTCACTTTTATTCAATATCATTTATGATCTGGAAAGTAGCCAAAACTTCGTGAGAAACATGACTGGGTACTCCCATCACAATTCAGAAGCCAGCACTGGAAAATCAGTATCTCTCAGATACATGATAACCAGGTGGGTGAGTTAAAAATAATGGGCCCAGTTCACCCCTGGAGTAATTCTGCTGAAGTTGGAGTTACATTAGAGATAAATTTGGCTCTGTCTAAGTTTAGATGCTTTGTCTTTCCAGGAGTGTGAGTACCATGCCGCTTGCTTATTCCTGGAGTCAATTCATCAACAGTTCTTTCCATTAGCAACTCTGTCATCAATCTGATGACATCTGACTGAAGAGAAGTGGATGCAGGTGTTCCCAAAGCAGTCATGGGTTAGCAGGATCATAACCAGGGAAAGATCTGGTGGTGCAGTGCTAATTAGAGGTGCACTTAGTAAGTCTGGAGTCCTACGATTGCTCTTAATGTGGGACATTAGGTTAAGTATCAGAGGGCTGGCCGTGTTAGTCTGGATCTGTAAAAGCAGCAGAGAATCCTGTGGCACCTTATAGACTAACAGACATTTTGGAGCATGAGCTTTCGTGGGTGAATACCCACTTCGTCAGACGCAGGTAGTGGAAATTTCCAGGGGCAGGTATAATATATGCTGAGCAAATAGCAAGCTAGATGATAACGAAGTTTTCAATCAGGAGGATTGAGCCCCTGTTCTAGCAGTTGAGGTGTGAAAACCAGGGAGGAGACTGTTTTCTGTAATTGGCAAGCCTATCACAGCTCTTTGGTTTAGTCCAGAAGGATGATGGTGTCAAATTTGCAGATGAAACTTGAATCTCAACAGTTTCTCTTTTAAGTCTGGTCCTGGCTTTTTGCTGCAGGATGGCACCTTAAGGTCTGCTTATAGTGTGGCCAGGCAGGTTGTTGATAGTGCTCTCCTACAGGCTTATTTTGTATATGGCCATTCCTGATATTCTGATTTGTGCATCCATTTATCCTTTTCTGTAGTGACTGTCCAGTTTGGCCGATGTACATAGCCAGAGGGGCATTTGTGTGGCATATTGATGGCATATATTACATGGTGGACGTGCAGGTGAATGAACCAAGTGGTGTATGGCTGGTCTGGTTAGGTCCTGTATGGTGTCGCTATGGTTGTAGATATAGTGGCAGAGTTGGCATCGGAGGTTTGTTGCTGCGATTGGTCCTGCATGAGCTAGAGTTACTATGGTACGGATGTGCAGTTGCTGGTGAGAATATGTTTCAGGTTGCAGGTTGTCTGTGTGGCAGAATTGGCCTGCCACCCAGAACCTGATGAAAGTGTGGGATCATTGTCCTGATGGGTTGAGATCCCTGATGATGCATTGGTAGGGGTTTTAGCTGGGGGCTGTATGTTGATGGCCGTGGAGTCCTGTTGGTTGTTCTTTCTTTGGTTTGTCTTGCAGTAGGAGGCTTCTGGGTACACTTCTGGCTCTGTTTGACTGTTTCCTATTTCCTCATGCAGGATTGTTAGTTTTGAGAATTGCTTTGGTGGAGATTTTGTAAGGTGTTGGTCTCTGTCATGAGAGTTTAGAGCAGATGCGGTGTACTCAGTGCTTGCTGTAGACAATGGATTCGTGTGATGTGCCCGGGATGGAGCTGGAGGCATGAAGGTAGGCGCAGGGCGGTCGGTAGGTTGTCGATATAGGGTGGTTGGGTAATGTGACCATCACTTATTTGCACCGTGGGTGGTCTAGAAAGTGGCCTCCGTGGTGATTGCGTCCAGGCTGAGGTTGAAGGGTGGGGGTGGAAAGTTGTTGAAATCATGGTGGAATTTTCTAGAGTCTCCGTTCCCATGGGTCCATATGATGGAGATGACTGTCATTCAATATAGAGGTTAGAGAAGGGGCATGAGTGACAAGACTGAGGATTAGCGTTCCAGGTCGGCCAAAAAATAATTGGCATATTGTGGGGCCATGCGGTGTGCCATAGCAGTGTCACTGATTCTGAGATATATATTTATCAATCAAACTTGAAATAGTTGTGTGTTGTTGAGTTAAAGCACAGAGCTCAGCAGCCAGTTTTGCTGTGACATCATCAGGATACTGTCCTGACAGCTTGTATCCATCTTGTGTGTGCGGATGTTTGTGAAGAGCCTCTACATCCATGGTGGCTAGGATTGGTGTTTTCTGGAGTTGACCAATTGCGATTGAGTTTCCTCAGGATATCAGGGTGGTCACGGCTGGGAGTGCTGGTGGACATAGGGTCTGACGTAGAGAGTCCCACATATCCAGACCAGTTCCTTCATTGAGAGTGCCAATGCCCGAGATGGGGGGGTCCAGGATTTCCGTGTTTGTGGTCTTGGGGTAGTAGATAGAATAACCTGGTCGGGGCTCTAGGTATGTCTGATTTGTTCCGGTGTTAGTTTAGGGAGTGTCCTGAGTAGATGGTGCAGTTTCTTAGTGTATTCCTCAGTGGGATCTGAGGGAAATGGCCTGTAGAATTTGGTATTGGAGAGTTGTCTGGCGGCCTCCTTTTGGTAGTCAGACCTGTTCATGATGACAACAGCGCCTCTTTGATGATAATGTCAGGGTGCTTTCTGAGGCTGTGGATGGCATTGCGTTCTGCACATTACGTTATCATTCCTGGTATACACAGTGTATTCGAGTGAAATATTTGTGTTTCCAGGATAATTTTGATGCATGGAAGAAAGGAACTTTTAAGGTGCTGGTAATTCTCCAGTGCCCTCTGGAAAGGGGTTTGCAAAGTGGGTTCCATTGGTCAAATACAGGCCAGGTATCTCTGCAACACTGTCCCGTGCATATTTAGACCTTTTAATGCTACCTGTGGAGATGGCAGGTCCCAAGATGCAAAGGGCCATCTTGATCCTAGCAGCCTGGGGAGCACAGCATGCCATTAAAAATTAGGTTGGCTGCAATCTTTTCCATTTCAAACAAATTGTGGCTAATGTATTTCTTTTGGCAAGATGCTAATGTAGCCACAATTTTGTCCAGTCAATAGCTACCCTGCACACGAATGAGCTCAAATTTCTGTTGGTGCCCATTCAGTTTGCATATCAGTGAAAGCCCTGCTGGATCTTTTCTGAATTCTGATCTGGAACTGCAGGCATAGTAACTGATGTTACTTCTTCAGACAATTCCTTTCTACATTTCTCTTCTCCTTTGTTTACATCCTACCACTAATATTTTCCATGTTATGGCTGTTCCTTGCTTCTGCACCCTAAGAAGCTGAGACATTCCAACTCCCCTGGTTCCTACCACTTGCCAAACATTCAGTGATCAAGACCATCTCTGACAGGTGTTTGTCTAACCTGCTCTTAAAAATCTCCAATAATGGAGACTCCACAACCTCCCTAGGCAAATTATCCAGTGCTTAACCACCTTGACCATTAGGAAGTTTTTCTTAATGTTCAACCTAAACCTCCCTTGCTGCAATTTAAATTAATTGCTTCTTGTCCTATCCTCAGAGGTTAACAATTTTTCTTCCTCCTTCTTGTAACAACCTTTTACATACTTGAAAACTGTTATAGTGTCCTCCTTGGTCTTCTCTTTTCCAGAGTAAACAAACCAATTTTTTCAATCTTCCCTCATAGGTCATGTTTTCTAGATCTTTAATCATTTTTGTTGCTCTTTTCTGGGCACTCCCCAATTTGTCCACACCCTTCCTGAAATATGGTGCCCAGAACTGGACACAATACTCCAGGTGAGGCCTAATCAGCACAGTGTAGAGTGGAAGAATTACTTCTCGTTTCTTGCTTACAACACTCCTGCTAATACACCTCAGAACGATGTTTTTTTGCAACAGTGTTACACTGTTAACTCATATTTAGCTTGTGATCCACTATGAGCCCCAGATCCGTTTCTGCAGTACTCCTTCCTAGGCAGTCATTTTCCATTTTGTATGTGTGCAACTGATTGTTCCTTTCTCAGTGGAGTACTTTGCATTTGTCATTATTGAATTTCATCCTCTTTACTTCAGACCATTTCTCCAGTTTGTCCAGATCATTTTTGAATTATAATTCTATCCTCCAAAGCACTTGCAACCCCTCCCAGCTTAGTATCGTCCGCAAACTTTATAAGTGTACTCTTTATACCATTATCTAAATCATTGATGAAGATATTGAACAGAACCAGACCCAGAAGTGATCCCTGCGGGACCCCACTCATTATACCCTTCCAGCATGAGTGTGATCTACTGGTAACTACTCTCTGGGAACAATTTTCCAGCCAGTTTTGCACCCACCTTATAGTAGCTCCGTATAGGTTGCATTTCCCTAGTTTTTTTAATGAGGTCATGCAAGAAAGTATCAAAAGCTTTACTAAAGTCAAGATATACCATGTCTATTTCTTCCCTGCATCCACATGGCTTGTTACCCTGTCAAATAAAGCTATCAGTTTGGTTTGACACAATTTGTTTTTCACAAATCCATGATGTTACTTATCACCTTATCATCTTCTAGATGTTTACTGACTGCTTAATTATTTGCTTCATTATCTTTCCGGGTACAGAAGTTAAGCTGACTGGTCTGTAACTCCATGGGTTGTCCTTATTTCCCTTTTTATAGATTGGCACTATATTTGCCCTTTTCCAGTCTTCTGGAATCTCTTCCTATCTTCCATGACTTTTAAAAAAATAATCACTAGTGGCTCGGATATCTCCTCAGTCAGCTCCTTGAGTATTCTAGGATGCATTTCATCAGGCCCTGGTGACTTGAAGACATGTAATTTGTCCAAGTAATTTTTCACTTGTTCTTTCCCTATTTTAGCCTCTTCTGATCTTACCTCATTTTCACTGGCATTCACCATGTTAGACATCCAATCACCACCAACCTTCTTGGTGAAAACCGAAATGAAGTCATTAAGCACCTCTGCCATTTCCACATTTTCTGTTGTTGTTTCCCCCCACACACACCCCTTGAGTAACGGCCTACCCGGTCCTTGGTCTTCCTTTTTGCTTCTAATGTATTTGTAGAATGTTTTCTTGTTACTCTTTTGTCTCTAGACAGTTTGATCTAATTTTGTCCATACATACTTGTGTTATTTGTTTATATTCATCCTTTGTAATTTGACCAAGTTTCCACTTTTTGTAGGACTTTTTTGATTTTTAGATCATTGAATATCTCCTTCCTCTCCCTCCTTCATGTTTTCAAAATAACAACCTGCTTATCCCTTAGCATCACACAGCACCTTCACCTGGCCACCCACCTCATGACAGAAGAGCATTCAGAATGGGGTGAACTGCTTTTACCCTATTATCTGGACCAGGCCAGGAGAACACAGGTGCACCTTCTGGACTGGGGATAAAATAGGGTGCTATGAAAACATCAGGCTAGTTCCTTGGAGGATAGGTATTCGTGTAAAAAGAGTCACCAGCACAACTGCCACCATTAGTGCTATTCTCAGCAGAGAAGCCCCACTGTCTGGGCATGGAAATAGTTCTTCAAGGTTTGTGGTTGGGGAGCTTGCCCATGTTATGCTGTATCTGTTTTATGGATTTAAAGAATTTATTTCCAGGACTTTAAATTTAGCTTGTTACACAAACATTATCTTAATTTTAAAATAAAAGAAAAACCCTGAAGTATGCAGCTGGCCTGTTGGCTCCTGGAACGGTAACTGATGACCTTCAGCCAACCTTGCTATACTCTGTGATCCCACATCCACTGACAGAAGTCTGGATTCAACAATGTAAACACTGCCCTGTTATCACACCTGTGTCAAAGTAAGGTTGTAATATAAAGAGACTAATGCAGACCACAGACACATTTTTCATACTCTGCTGAAGGAATGAAATTCATTCTGCTCATTCTGCTGTTTTCAGGTATGGCTACCTCATTTACTCACTCTCACACCCTAAGTCTGTCTATCTTGCACATGCATCACAGAGTGGAGGTCTTGGTGGGTACGAACTCATCTTGCCATAAATATGGGAGCAGGCACAGGTAATCTATGGAAAGTTACAGTTGGACAATGAGATCATCCACCTTCAGAAGCTGCCTCTGCAGCACCCCATTTTTGATAGGCAGGAGCATTATCGCTTTAACTTAAAAAACTCAAAGAAGAAAGCTATTTTCCCACCCTCCCCCATACCCCGGTCTTTAGGATCTGTGATTAACATCAGCTTGGTTGCAACTACAACGGAACCAGATTGGGCACATCTGGGACATGAATAGGTATTGTCTGCTAATGTCAGGTATAGCTCCAACCTGAGCATTTGTGTTTCTTCTCAGTGGGTGCGGCCAATGCCGCTGCCACCTCCAGGGCTCTGTGGCAGTTCCGTGCGATAATCAAATGCACTATCCCAAGCAGCAACCCATTACTGGATTACAATAACTATGGCTGCTACTGTGGCCTCGGAGGCAGTGGAACACCAGTGGATACCCTTGACAGGTTGGTGAGACTTTGCCTTCTCAAAATCCTTCCCTCTCCTTGCAGCTGTATCTGCTGTTTTTGCTGACAGCCCCTTCCCAGGTGCCTGTGTCTGTAGGTTTTTGGAGAACATTCCTGGCTAATATGACATTCAGAGCTAAGAAATGGGGTTGTATTGTATTTCACTGTGCACATTCTCAGAGGTTACACATCATCCAAGCAGCTCCTCTTGTTCCACTCTTCTGCTGGTGGTTGCTATATTGAAGAGCTGAAGTGAATGTGTAGTAACAACTCTTGTAGTGGTGCTAAGTAGCAGCCAAGAGAGAAACAAATTGGGGTAATCTGATTTAAGCATACATCATAGGGCTTTGTACCCAAGTGATGCCACTACAATGCTACTGATGTAAGTGCATGTGCAACAATAAGACTGAGAATTTGGCCTTCTATCTAGCAGATTACTTTCTCTTCAGAGATGCCCTATGTTTGCTGTCTGATCATTGTGCCCTTTTGTTTAGAGCATTGTCTAGAATATCCACCCTAGTTAGATAACTTAAAACAAGCCAGCTGAGCTCAAGCCTGAGTACATGGTTTTGAATGTATTCCCCATTATTTCACAGGTGCTGTCAGGTGCATGATAACTGCTATTCTGAGGCCCAGCAGCTTTCAGCATGTAAAGGACTTCTGGACAACCCTTACACAGAGCTGTATACCTACAGCTGCTCAGGCACCACTGTTACCTGTAGCAGTATGTCTAACTATCTCTTATTTCATGTCAGCCACTGGTTTCTTTTTTATGGGGTTTGATCTAAGCTGTATCTCCTTCAGCAGGAATGTGCTTCCTAAAAGCAGGCTCCCCACTATACCATCACCCACTTCAGCAAAGATGGTGTTTGTTAGGAGTGGGTATACCTCCCCCTAGACACTCTATAGCAGAGGTGGCCAACCTGAGCCTGAGAAGGAGCCAGAGTGGCACGGTAATACATCAGCTTCCCCCCCACCACTCCCAATGCCTCCAGCCCACCTGCTGATCAGTGCCTCCCCCTCCCTCCCTGCACCTCCTGATCAGCTGTTTCTTGGAGGCTCTGAAGGGCAAGAGCAGAGACACTGCAGGCTCAGGGGAGAGGGTGGGGCCTGAGGAAGAGCCAGGAGTTGATCAGTGAGCACCTCCCAGCACATTGGAAAGTTGGTGCCTGTAGCTCCAGCCTCGGAGTCAATGACTATACAAGGAGCTGCATGTGGCTCCGGAGCCACAGGTTGGCCACCTCTGCTCTATAACAATCACATTCTACACAGCATAGCCCATAGCTCTGGTTTGAAAGGCCTTAATGCCCTGGGATCAAAGTTTCATATCTGGGACACACACAGGCCAAAGCCTTTTGTCCTGCTAAACTAAGTTCCACACAGTGTTTGGTGCACAGAGCTTCCATCTCTTCTTGCTATTAAATTTCATGTCAATTCTTATGACAGGGGGTTTGCCCAGGTATCTTGCCCATAGTTTCCTCTCCTCCCACTGTTGAGGGGTACTTGACTGTGGCTCTTTATCCCTGGGGCAGCTGCATTTCAGTAGTGGTGTGTTTGAAGTATTCTGTAAATAACCTTGAGAGTATTTCAAATTAAAGGGAGTAGGTGTGAGAGTGAAAGGAAGGAATATAACTTTTAGCTCATCAGTTTCACTTGCCAGCAGAGAATCATCTTGGCTGCAAATTCTCCTGCTTGCCACATAGGAAGATTTAAAGCTTCCCATCATTGTAGTTTGAAACTGCCTCACTTAACAGTTATTGTTCAAACATTTGAAAACTGAAAGTATGTAATGTTTCCATGACAGCCACAGGGATTCCCTCAGAGGCTAGTGACACCTAAAAGGGGATAGGCACAATTGACACACAAAGGATCAGGACCAGAGCAGTGGGCAAAAAAAAAGAAAATATTGGATTCAAAACAGCAGAAGTTCTGTCTTCCCTAAAGGGCTGCCATTGCTTGGACTAGGAAAAGCTATCATGTTACCAGGGACCTTCTGAGTTTTCACCTTCCTCTGCAGCATGGGCCATTCACTTGTTAGGACTATCCTACCAAATCATTTCCCTGCCATTAGGAGGGTCTTGGTGCAGCAGATTCCTCCTGTTCTCTGCAGGGGGCACATGGTAATTTAGTCTTGCAAGGGCTGCACTATGTTGCTCTAATTCTGGTGGTTGGTCTGGCGGGGTTTGGTGTCCTGTAGTTGATAAAGGACTTTGCAGTGCTGGTCCCAGGCCTGTGAACACGGGTGAGGCAACAGTTTTTACCGGCCCAGGTCCTGCTAGGGCAAGAGCCGAGCTTTGGAGCGGGGCAGAGTCTTCAGCTCCGTCCTCGCCCTCCAAGGTAACGGGCCCAAGACGCTGGAGAGAGGCGCCGCCGCCTGGGGCCCTGCCGGAGCGCTCCCTATCAGCTCTGCCCCCACAGCCCAGGGGCGCCAGACGTGCCCTGCTGCCCCCCTCTGGCTCCAAGGCCCGCGCGGGGAAGGAGCCCGCCTAGTGCGCGGTCCCCGGGGCGGGCCAGGCCCATGGCCGGACGCTCGCTGACGTCGCCTCCCTTCCCCCCGCAGGCAAGAACGACCCGTGCGAGCTCTTCATCTGCGAGTGCGACCGCAAGGCGGCCATCTGCTTCGCGGGGGCCTCCTACAACCCGGAGAACAAGAACCTGGACTCCTCCCGCTGCGCCTGACCGGCCGAGGGACGCGACGGCCCCGACCCTGCGCAATAAAGCCTGACACCCGCCCCGCGCTTCCCGCCTTTTCTTTCGCGCGCCAGGCCGGACTGGGGGATGGGCTCCGGCCTTCAGTAAGGGAGGGGCCGGCTCAGCTGGCTCACCTACCGGCCGGTGCGGCAGAGGCGGGCAACGCGCGCTAGCTTCCTGGAGTGACGTAGTACCCCGCGCTCCTCACTCACACTACGCATTGTCACGTGTCGGTCACGCACCCACCTCCCCGATTGGGCCGCTAGGGACACGTGTTCCGGAGCCACCGACCCCGCGAACAGCCGCCTACACGGGGACAGGGAGTTCGTGAGCCCCGCCCACTCCGTGTGTAGGGACAAGGAGCCATGCCCACTTTCCTCCCTCATAGGACCTAGACCCTTCTCTCAGTCCGGGGACAGGGAGCCCGCCCACGGATCCATCGAAGATGAGCCACGCCCACCGCCATTTCCGCCTCCCTCCCTCCCTCCGCGCACCCCGATAGGGTGATTGGGGCTGCAGAAACTGATCCAGTCCCTCTTCCCTGCAGTGGTATAAGGAGTGGGCAGGATCACCTGCTCTGCCTTCCCCAGTGTAAGAAGAATGGGGGGCCCAGGTCTTTGCTTGAGGTGTAATGAGGCTGGGCTGTTCCCCTCTGTATTTTCCAAGTTGCTGGATGGCCCCTCCTAACCTGTTATTGAATGAGGGGAGTGAGTGGGGTCATCATGGTCCGCTCCAGTCCCACCAATGCCTGTGCGTCATGGTCCTGTTGTGCATGGCCTGTCACTCTGT
This sequence comes from Chelonoidis abingdonii, assembly GCF_003597395.2. NCBI lineage: Eukaryota > Metazoa > Chordata > Testudines > Testudinidae > Chelonoidis > Chelonoidis abingdonii. Next base: position 23,150,548 of record NC_133790.1, read on the forward strand.
GACACCCCCGTGCCCCATGGGGGCACTGGCTGCACACGGAGGTGGGGAGACAGAAGTGGAGGTTGTGGTAGTGTCACCCTCTGGGCAGGAGAGTCTGAGGGGGCCTGCTCAGCTGCCACCTCTGTCTCTTGGGAGAGGGGATTTGGCTTCTCAGTGGCAATGAGCCAGCTCCTCTCCACAGCTGGAAGTCACCTTCCTCAAACAGGATACAGGTCATGGTCTCAGCACTGCCCTTGGGGAAAATGCTTCTGTGTGCAGAGAAGGAGCCTAAGAGAAGCCACACCCAAGAGGATCACTTATCACCTTATTTTCCTGTGAGAGGATGTTCTGTCCTAAAGTTTTCAGCAGTTTCAGCAACTCAGTTATTCCCTACACAGATTCTTGCCAGGAGAGGCTGGCACTAGGGTAGCTATGAGAGCAATCTACTCTCTTATATGTCAGTGTCAGAGCCTCAGACTGGGAAAGGAGGGAGGCCTCTACTTGTCAGTAGGAAGTAACTCTGCTGGCTTGCTTTTCCAGTCAGGGTAGCTTTACTACCTGTTTTTCTCTAGCAAAGGATAGGATGGAGACCTTGGATGAGTTTGACAACGAGTACCCCCTCAGTATGTCATTCTGCAAGCTGATTTCCCCTGAGGACTTCGAAGTACAGTCTTTATCCTATACTGAGCAGTGCCTGCAAGAACTGTATACAAACATGGAGCGGAGCCCAGAGATCTGTGAGAGGGTCATGCGAAAGCGGAAGCAGATGGAGAAAGAGGCAGCTGGCCTAGCTTCATTCTTAAAGGTACCTGCCGTGCCTTCTTGTCTAACAGCTCCCCCTCCCCTCAACATATCTGAGATTATTGCAGGGAGATTTTATCAGGAATAACAGCGAGAGAGCAGGTCCCTCAGAGCCAGGAACTCTGACTACTCTAGTAATGAGACAAATCACCATGTAGGTTTGCACCATCACTGTTTTCCCTGTTTCTCCTTCGGCTGCTGGTATCTGTGCCACAAGAAGAGGAAAAAGTCTGTTTTCCAAATTGTACATGAACTTTCCTGAAACCTGCAGCCCTCTCAGGGTTCCCCCCTGCCTCCAGCATGGAAAAGCCTAGATGTAGCCTCATCACATGACCTGGATCAATCTTTTCTGGCACTGGGGAATGAAGTGCTAGCTTGAGACCACCACTGTAGTCTCTGCCTGTGTATTGACTTTGATTCTCAGATAGCTATTTGCAGAGCTGTCCTAGTGTTAAGGAGAGTTAAATGTTACTGAAATCACAGCTTGTGGTGATATACGTTCAACCTGGTCAATATGAATCCAGTCATGTGATTTCCACTAGTGGGAAATTATGGGAGCAAATTCCCCTCACCTCATGGAAAAATTACTCTGTTTTTTAGGATTTTTTTATGTTTGTTTGCTGGGGGAATGTGCAGGGAATAGAGGCTGGAATTGACAGAGAAAGTGATACTAAAGCTATTGTACTTCCTCCTTTTCCCTGTAGTAAGGGCTCCTTAGGTGACTCAGATACACTCTCCAGCTCTCTATCTGCTCTGTGACATTAACTTTCCCCTGATTCCAACCCACATGAATCTAATGGAAGGCTGAAGGTACCTGACAATTCTGTATGTCACTGCTCTGCCATTGTAAAGGGGCCTTAAAGTGAGTGTAAATGTCCCTCTGAGACTGCCCCTTGTGCAGGGAGCTGCCTGACCTGTGTAAAAGCTCTACCCCAGTCCTTCTCCTAGTCCATAGCATAGGGGTGCATTGAGGGGATGGCCAGATTGCACAGCACTACAGCTGTTCTTGGATTAACAGGGTTCACAGGGAACTATGGGAAGCAGAATGTTAGAGCAGCCCAGAGGCTGCTGCAGTTTACACTGGGAGCATGCACAACCCTACTAACCAACAGAAGGGTGCGGGGGCGGGGTTAAAAAGGTAGCTTAAAGCTACGTTTGTGATTTCAAATCACTAATGCTCCCATTGCACACACAGCCTGGTTTTCAGTTACTCTGTTCCTGTACTTGGGGCAGGGATGGAAGCCGTGGGAGGGACAAACAGAACATCAAAGCCATAACAGCTGTTATGTGGAATACTGGAGAGATGGTGAGGTAGTCTTCTGAACCAACAGAACACTTTGGCTATTAGACAGCAGTACCCACTGCAGAGGCGAATAGCAATGCCTTACCCTCCCTTTCCCTTTCCCCCCCATGTTGTTTTCTAGGCCAAGTTTTTCTGGACACTTCAGGGAGAGATGAATTACTGTAACTATGTGGGGATTGCGGAGATGCAAGAGAAGGTGGTGCAGCTGAAACGAGACATGCAGAAAGTGAACAACTATGCTCAGGGTAATCCCTGTGTTTCAGTCTCCCTTTAGGCCTGTGGCACAACTCTAGGAAGTTTCCCTTCTAGGCTCCCCTCTTTCCATCCTGTGGCTTGTGATGCAGAAGAGAAAATGCAGCAATGTTATAACAGTGCCTTTCCCTATTGGGAAGGGATAACTCAGGAGTCTAAGCACAAGGTTGAAATAGCTAAGCTCCCCAAAACAGTTTCTTTTAGCTAGCATCTCTCTAGTGATTTTTATCCGTAGATCTGAATGCTTTACAAAGGGAGATAAGCAGTATTATCTCTGTTACCTATGCAGAAATAGCCATAGGGAAATGAAGTGACTTTGTGACAGTCACACAGTGAGTTGGTGGCAAGGCTGTGTACCAAGGTCTTCTGTTTCCAAGTCTAGTGCCTGGACAACACAGCCTCCCTAGTTTGCCTCGTTGTCCTGGGCCAAAATTTCTCTTTCATTGTGCACCAGTTGTGTGCCTATTTGCCACTCTCCCACCCCTGACATGGCTATGTTTTAGTGGTGGTTTATGTATAAAAGTTTGTGAACCACTTTGAGATGTCTGGGATGAAAGATGTTATAGAAATATTAGATGTAATTGTTTGTTAATTAGCTGTTTGGATTCTGATGGCCATTTTCACCCCTGTCTATGATATAGCTCTGATATATCTTTCTCCCTTCTCAGCTTGCTGGTTATATTAGCAACTGGTATAGAGAGGGGGGTGTGTGTGTATCACCCTACAGCACTTCAGCATACCGCACACTTAATTGTGTAGACCCTCCTGATGCACACTAAAAGTTCCCTAGTATGTGCTGACATACCACAGTTTGAAACAAAGAGACTGGGGACTGTCCCTTATCGTTATGCTCTAATTGGTGGACAGCAGCTCTGAGGTCTGCCCAGAAGCCTATACAACTGCATAGTTTTGAACTACTTAGAAGAGCTGGGAAAGGACAGCCCTTGACAGGGAAGTGCTCTCTCTGTATCCCCACTCTGAGGTCTAATTCCATGCATTATTAGGTAGTCTATGGTAGCTGCACGTGCACCTCAGGCCAGGCTGGGGGTTAAGTTGTCCGACTAGAGGAGGCTGTAAGCTACACGTGTCAAGGTGTCCAGATGCTAGAGATGAGTGAAGGATGGAGCTGTGTCTCATGGCCCTGTCCAGCTCTGAGGTGTGTATTTTGGGGCTCATTGGGGGAATCTTAGCTCAACATAAGAACATAAAAACGGCCATACTGGGTCAGACCAAAGGTCCATCTAGCCCAGTATCCTGTCTTCTGACAGTGGCCTATGCCAGGTGCGTCAGAGGAATGAACAGAACAAGTAATCATGAAGTGGTCCATCTCCTGTCACCCATTCCCAGCTTCTGGCAAACAGAGGTTAGGGACACCATCTGTTCCCATCCTGTTTAATTGATGGACCTATCCTCCATTAATTTATCTAGTTTTTTTTTTAAGCCTGTTATAGTCTTGGCCTTCACAACATCCTCTGGCAAGGAGTTGCACAGGTTGATTGTGCGTTGTGTGAAAAAATACTTCCTTTTGTTTGGTTTAAACTTGCTGCCTCATAATTTCATTTGATGGCCCCTAGTTCTCATGTTATGAGAAGGAGTAAATAACCCTTCCTTATTTACTTTCTCCACATCAGTCATGATTTTATAGACCTCTATCATATCCCCCCTTAGTTGTCTCTTTTTTGTGCTGAAAAGTCCCAGTCTTACAAATCTCTCTTCTTACAGTAGCTGTTCCATACCCCTAATCATTTTTGTTGCCCTTTTCTGAACCTTTTCCAATTCCCATATATCTTTTTTGAGATGGGGCAATCACATCTGCACACAGTATTCAAGATGTGGGCATACCATGAATTTATATAGAGGCAATATGATATTTTCTATCTCATTATCTATCCCTTCCTTAATGAATCCCAACATCCGGTTCACTTTTTTCACTGCCATTGCACATTGAGTGGATGTTTTCAGAGAACTATCCACAATGATGCCAAGATCTCTTTCTTGAGTGGTAACAGCTAATTTAGACCTCATCATTTTATATGTATAGTTGGGATTATGTTTTTCAATGTGCATTACTTTGCATTTATCAACATGGAATTTAATCTGCCATTTAATTGCCCAGTCACGCAGTTTTGAGAGATCCTTTTGTAGCTCTTCGCAGTCTGCCTGGGACTTAACTATCTTGAGTTCTTTTATATCATCTGCAAATTTTGCTGCCTCACTGTTCACCCTTTTTTCCAGATCATTTATGAATATGTCGAATAGAACTGGGCCGAGTACAGACCCCTGGGGGACACCACTATTTACCCCTCTCCATTCTGAAAACTGACCATTTATTCCTACCCTTTGTTTCCGATCTTTTAACCCATCTCTCTATGCCCTTTGGAAAGATTATGTCCAGCACAAACATGAGTCCAGCATCTCAGTTGCCCCCTCTGTTTGTGCAGGGTTTTCCTTTTATTGTGCTTCAATGTGAAACTGAACTGCCCTGAGGCTCAGAGGATATTTTCCAGGACAAGGAATTTGTCCAGCATCCTTTCCATCAGGCCTGGCATCCATTCCTTTAGCAGCAGCAGAGGCTTTAGGCTCCAGTAAGGATATACGACCTCTCGATGTCGCAGCACACCAGCCCGCACCACTTCCCGTGCACACTCCTCTTTGGGATTTGCCTGCATGGTGATTTTATCACCAATGATTTTCAAAGCATTGTCTGGGATAAAGAGAACAATTATCACACAGGGTATCTCCTTCCCTCTCTTCTTCCAGATTAAACAGAGCGTATCTGGGTGCATTGGGGAGCATGAACTCTCTGAACTACAGGAGCCAACTCCCAAACCTTTTCTATAGTTCTAAAGATCATTATCATATAATAAATCTCCTGACCTCCCCTTATTCCCCTGAGATTATCTCTCAACATCTGGATGATATTTATCCCCTTCTTCATTATGTGTTGCAGCCTAATGATTGGGTCTGCTCAGTAGAGAGTAGCATTTTTGTTTTACCTGTGTCAATATATCCCAGCACAGCAACTGTGACTGAGAGACTGATCTCCCGAAGGCGCAGCTCCCTGCGTAGCGAGCTGTAGAATCCTTCCAGAGCAAACTTGGCTGCACTGTATGAGAGGCTGAATGGGGTTCCTATCCGACCTGAAGAGAATCAAAGCAACAGGAATAGCTGAGAACTTCCCCCAAGGAAACGATTCGCTGAGGGAAATGGTTTTAGGCACGTGGAGCTATCAGAGGACAAGCTGGAGTCTCTCACATAGATCCAAGTCTAAATTACTGTTCAGATCATTTTTCTGTTGCATAACTGCCAACCTCAGTAACCAGACATGTCTTCTATTAGATGGGGCAGCCTTACCAGCTCTTGCTGGGATCCCATCAAATCTCACAAGCTAAACGGGGCAGGCCATGTCAGTACTTGGGAGGAGACTTCTAGCCAGGGGCGGCTCTAGCTGTTTTGCCACCCCAAGCACGGCAGGCAGGCTGCCTTCGGCAGCTTGTCTGCGGGAGGTCCCCAGTCCCGCAGCTTCGGCGTACCCGCTGCTGAATTGCTGCCGAATCCGCAGGACCAGCGGACCTCCCACAGGCAAGCCGCTGAAGGCTGTATGACTGCCACCCTCCCAGGGACCGGCAGGGCGCCTCCCGCAGCTTGCCGCCCCAGGGATGCACTTGGAGCGCTGGTGCCTGGAGCCGCCGCTGCCTCTAGGGGCACTTGTAGTGTTGATGGTTTCGTAGGTGGCCCTCTTTACTCTGCTTTGAGTTACTACTCAGACTAAATCACCAGGGTAGCTGCATTTCAGTGGTGGGTGAGTGATCCCAGTGAACAGTTTGTACAGAGCATTTTGAAAGACAGATTCGGAGGAGAGTTGTAATTACTCATTCTCTGCCACCAAAGAGTTATCAAAACTTCTCTGGAACTAAAAGCCTTTGTAACAGGCAAGAAGAGACTGGCTGTGGTTGTAACTAATGGCTTTTCCTGTGAAGGAGGCGAGATGAGACAGTGATTCCACCAGGATTGTTAGCTGTGAGATTGGTTTAACTGAGTAGGGCAGCTTGGATGCGTTCACTGGTAACTGAAAGGAGCAGCCTTCCTTACCACTCAGGGATGATATGACAGTGATGCTGCCCTGAGACTCCTGCAGCATGGTCATTGCAGAAACTGTCAGCTGGACGTAGCTCAAGAAGTTGACAGTCATGGAACTGGTCACTGCTGCCATGTCTCCTTGGAATGGGCCAAACTGGCCACTTCCCCCAACATGGTTCAAAACCAGGTAGTCGAGACCCCCTGAAAGAGAAAGGGAAACACAGATTCAGATGAAGTGTGTGCATCTGTTCTTGGATCAGGATGGATGCGGTACACTATCTGCCCTCTCTGCTCCAAGATAGCAGCCGTTCTGAATCAGAGTCCTACCAGGATCAGGGAATCTTCACTGGGATGCACTCACATTTCATCACAAATATTTCTTAGGTGGAGCTGGACTAGGGTGACCAGACAGCAAGTGTGAAAAATCGGGACAGTGGGTGGGGAGTAATAGGAGCCTATATAAGAAAAATACCCAAAAAATGGGACTGTCCCTATAAAATCAGGATATCTGGTCACCCTAAGCTGGAATAACAGCCACTGAAGTCAATACAGCGCTACCCTGACATAAAGCAGTCATGGGGAGCCAAAAATCCCTACTGAGTTCTAAGTGAAACGCCGTTATATAGGGGTAGCGGTGGCAGGACTGCAGTGGTGATTTAAAGAGCCCGGGGCTCCTGTCACATGGAGCGCCAGGCCTTTTAAATCGCCATTGAAGCCCCGCTGCCACAGCCCCGGGGTAGTGGCAGCAGGGATCCAGTGGTGATTTAAATGGCCCGGGGCTCCCTGCAGCAGCCCTGGACCCTTTAAATCACCGGTGAATCCCGCTGCCACAGCCCTGGGGTAGCAGCAGCAGGACTCTGGCGGTGACTTAAAGGGCCCGGGGTTCCGGCCACTGCAGGGAGCCCAGACCCATTAAAGCGCTCCCCTGCTGCCGGAGCCCCAGGTAGCGGCGGCAGGGCTTCAGCGGTGATTTAATGGGCCCTGGGCTCCCTGCGGCAGCCTGATCCCTGGACCCTTTAAAGCGCCACCGGGGCCCCGCTGCTACCACACTATATGCAAGCCCGTGTTATATCGAGTGGCATTATAGCGGGGTAGCGGTGTATTTAAACTCCCACAGATTTAAAAGGGAATGGAACTGGACTCTGATATTGTTGGCCTTGGTCCCAAGCTGATTCCCACTTTCTGTTCCCCAGAGTCAGGATGCAGATCAACTATTCCCATATACCCTCGTGCTGATGCTCTTGATGGCTGATGACTTTGGAGTCAGGACCCTAGCAGAGAAACCACTCAGAACTCCATCCTGGTCATATGCCAGTGGAGCCATCTCAGGCATATACAGTCAGACTTTGCTTTTCCTTCCTCTGTGCAGACTGCTGAAGACCTACCCCACTTTCACTGCAGCCTTCCCTCCTCCCTGACAAATCCAGCCCAGCACCCGCTGTATGTCTGACTTGCCTGCAGCTACTCAGTGCACACTCGAGTGCTCCATTGTGAGAGATGGTGTTTATTCCATCTGACACTGAGCACAGGCAGCTTGGGATGAAGCAGCAGCTGTTGATTAAAGCAGGCACCCTTTTCCATGGAGGCCCTGACATCTGTGACGGAATAACATTAATGGCTGTTCAACTTCCCGATGAAGCTGCTCTGCTACCACTGAGGTTTAGTGCAGGGATTTCCCAGCTGGAGCATGGGGAATTCTCTGCATCTCTGCTGCCAGTTGAAGTAATTAGTTATTAAAAAGAGAGCTCCACTAAGCCTACAGGGAATCAGTGTTTGGGAATCTGTGTGGCTGGGCCAATCCCTAGGATGGTCAAGCTTTTTCCTGTTAGCAGAAAAATGGAGCATCCTGTTTCCGGGAAAGGCAGCATGGGTGATTGGAGTAGGTGACCCAAGAGAGGTCTGTGTCCTTCCCTGTCCCAGGAGGACAAGGAAAAGGAGGGAAGAGATGCAAGTTTTACCCAGTTTGTTTCTGGCTTCTTCAATGACATTCTGGGCTGAAGTCAAGTTGTTCATGTAGGACACCACATGCCTGGCAGAACTTGCCCCCAGTTCCAGACACTTCTGTGCCACCTGAAGACAAAAGAGCAGCTGTCAGCAAAGAACTTGACACTGCAGCAGGCTGTGCAGCCTTTCACATTGCAGCTGTATCTTAGCACAGAGCAGAGCATGCAGCCGTCTGCTTCAGTTCGCCCCAGGTTAATGGATGGGGCAGGAGCTTGGTCTATCATGAAATAGAAGGGACTGAATGCAGCTGAAGAATCACATTGGGCAGGGGAGCAAAGTGATGATTTGCAGCAGCACACTCAAGGCCACATCCTGGCCTTGGGTGTGAACACAACTTCTGTTGAGAGAAGAGGGTTGTAATGTGGGTGAGTGGCCAATGTGTCCTGGTGTTTGGCCACCCCTGCACCCTGCTGTGGGTATAATAGAAGCCCAAATGTTCCATTTCTCCACCCTCCTTGGGTTGCTTCTTTTGGGGTCTTACCTCCTTGAGCTGCTTCTCCCTCCTGGCAGTGAGGAGCAGGTGCGCTCCCATTCGTGCAAACTCATAGGCTATTTGTTCCCCAAACCCAGTGCTCGAACCAGTGACCAGCACACGCTTCCCTCGCACCATTTCTGGAGGTTTAAAAGGCTGTTAGCAGGAATTTGCCCCACTGCTTCCCTAAGATCCTGGGCATCGGGGAGCCCCAGGACTCCAACACTGATTCTCTCAATCCCAACAATATGTACCATCAAAGAGGGTCTATCTCTTCATCTGTAAAATGGAGATAGTGATACTCCAGGAGTACTGAGAGTATTTGTTTGTAAAGTGCCGAGTACTGGCACTAAATTATACAACTGGGGAGTAGTTACGACTTTGATCAGCCTGACCTGTTGGAGCAGAGACCATTTGTGATATGGGTTTATGTGTAATTGGACAAGTTAGGGAGGGAAAGGACCTATTAGGTCACCCCATCCCTCTCCCTGCCACTACAGGATATAGTACGTCCAGGCTCGCTTTAAATGTCCCAAGCGATGGGACTTACACTATTGCCCTTGGAAGGCTATTCCACAGGCTAATGCATCTCTCTGCAAACGTGGTCTTGCCTGCTATTATGGAAAGCATGTTCCCCAAACACATCGCCCCTGTGATAGTTCCCAGTCCCCAGAGGGAGCCCATGGCAAGCACCAGAAAGTTGGTTCTCTCAGTGGCTCCTTTTAAAAAGAGGTATTTTCTCCCTTTCCTGATATTCAGGTTCCCCAGCCTCTGAAACAAGGTTCTCCCAAGTCCTGGTCTTTCCTTGCTACTCAGAACCAGCATTCCTCCTTTGTCACCACCTGGAGGAAATCTTCTGCTGCAGCCACAAGCTTCCATTGTGATAACATGTCTGTAGTGAAGTATCTGGCTTCTCTTAGGGCATCGTTGGGGCTCATTTCCTGTCACCATTTTGCATTTGCTAAACTCATTGGAGTGGTTCCCCTTACAGTGGAGACTGAGCCACACGCTCCCTGCTTCATTACCCCCTTTTACACTTGCCCTTCTCTTTGTTCACCTCTTGTTTTTCAGCTCCAACTTTTTATATGCCTCTTAAATAGATCATTGTCATAGATCTAGCTTAGTTTTAGAAAGGATTTTTCAATTGCTTTGGATGCTGTCAGTAGTCACCAAATGGGGGTCATCTTTTCCCTTCGCATTGAGCTGTGAGAGTGCCACAAAAGGGGACTAACCTCCGTCCTGATTCAGCTCATTTTTTGGCAATCAGTAAAGGATCTGATCTGTAACAGGGAGTCAGCCCTAGCCCTCTTCTGTGCCTGGGGTGTGAATTCCCTGGGGGCCTGTCCTGCTTTGCTTACCTGCAGATAGGGTTTCCTGGCTGTAGAAATAATAAGCACATAGGCCAACAAGGAGTGAGAGGAGAAGCCTGATTGCAGCCATTGTATCAGCTCTGTGATAGATACTGGAGTGAATCATTAAACCCAGCAGGCTCTTTCATGTCCAAGTGCTAAACCAGTGAAGGTCACAGTCTGATTTCAGCCTATGCCAGTGTCTGATTTCTCTCACCAGCCTCACATTGGAGCATTGCATCACCTTCCTCCTCCCAGCAGTTTGTACTAGACTAGGTATGTGCTGGGGCAGAGATTTACCGTTTAACCCAGATCCCCTTTTGCACAGTGCACCGCATATGGTGCCATCTCTTCTGAGCTGCATCCAACTGTTCTGGCTTGAACTACACGAAAGATGTTAATTGGCTGCTGTTTAGGGAGAAAGTTACTCACCTTTGTTGTGGGAGAGCAGACTCTGGAAGCTGCTGCAGACCATTAGCAGCCATCTGAATGTCCTCTTACTGTCCCTTGTCAATATGAGCATTTTGAGGGATGGTGGGTTAGGGTGAGACCCAAAGAACATTGGAGACAGCTTCTCCATCCTGACTAGCTGGTAGGGAGCATCACTAAACAGTACTATATACGTTCTTGTACCATGCTCATCAGCATAGTATCTGAGTGCCCTCCAATTGTGCATTAAGCAACATGATTAACGTCTGCCATATGTTGGTTGGTCTCTCATCCTCTCTCCACAGGGAGAAGTGTATGCATTGGTGTCTTGCTTTAGCAGTTTTTTTTTTTTAAATAACTATACATGTTGCTATACATTTGTTAGAGAAGGCAGGTGAAAGAAATGCACCTTGCAGTTGGAGTGGAAGGTGGTGTGACTTGTTATGGATCTTAGTTCCTGAGGGAGTTAATTTCATAGTCTTGGACCAGCTCCTGAGAAAGTTCTGTCTCCTGCACAGATAAGCTTTTACCCTTATGGCAGAGAGATCCATTGAGCCAGAGGAACATGGAGAACATTGTCAGTGGAAAGCCATTGCCTCCCTCAGAGACCAGGGTGGGTCTAAATCTTCCCTCATGTATGGCACTTTGCAGGATTTTTCTCTCACTGGTTCCCCACCATAATGGAATAATAGAAGGGTCCGGTAATGCTCTCCTGCTTGGCAGTGATCACTAGCTATAAGAAAGGGAAGCTGGAGAGTCTGGCTCCCAGGTCAGACAGAATTCACTGAATGCTAGTTATAACAGAGCCTTGATGCTAAAGTGACGGACACATCAGAACTGCCTGGACGGCAGCTGCAGCCTTTCTGTTGTGGGTCTGCTGTAAAGAAGAGATTAAGAAATATGGCAAATGCTGGTCTAGTCCATCCTGAGATTAAACTGGCTCAAGCACCCACAGCAGGGAGATGGTTCAGTTGTCTGAGCAAGGAAAGCTGGCTGAGTTGTTTGGATTGCCATGCTTGAGAGAGATGCAGAGAAGCAAGTCTGAAGCCTGTACACAGCACCCTGTGCTTGCCACTACAGATGGATGCTCAAGCTTGTGGGACATAAATGCTAGCAGACAAGAATGGACCAATAGCCCATCTAGTCTGATATCCTGTCTCTAACCATAGGAGGTGCAAAACCCTATTGGCCATAATGTACCTAACATCTGATACTGTATCGTTGCCGGGGAGAATTCAGGTGCTCAGGTAATGCCTTGAAGCATGACAGCTCTTGGCCCTTATAACTATTCCCCTCGCTGGTGCCTCTGCAGATGCCATTCCTACTCATATAAAGTGTGACATTATTTTAAAATGCAGTGGGTCTAATTTGCAAAGCTATTAGCAAGAATGCATAGGTAGTTACTGAGGTTTCACTTGCACTTTGGGTATCTGCACGTGCCAAGCGCTAGCTGTGAGTCTTACTAGCTATCACACGCACAAATAGTAAATATGTACATTTGCCTCCAGCTTTTTGAAAATCATACTCTCTAGACTGTATTAAGCTATAATGATGCACTAATATATTGTGGCTGTGTTTCACTTTTTTATGTGTTGTTGTAGCCATGTTGGTCCCAGGAGAGACAAGCTGTGTGAGGTAATATATTTTATTGGATCAACTTATCTTGGTGAGAGGGAGATGCTTTGAGTTTACACAGATCTCTTCTTCTAATATCCTCGGACTGACACTGCTACAAAAATGCTTTTTTATGCCAGTCATTATTTCCTGTATTGAGACAAATTCAAGATACATAGGTTACAGAAAATGGGTGTGTGTGTGTGCGCGCGCGCGCAGAGCTTGGGATTTTTGCCAAAGAAAAAGAACCCAGCCACAGCTGAGCTGCAGGCAGGATGGGTGGATGAACAAGATCAATGGGTCCCTTCTGGATTTTAATGACTAAGAGGAATGTCACTGCATTAGGCTGAAACTCAACAAATCGAATCTGTTTTAACTATGGGCGTTCACTAGGCATGTGTCCAGCACACCAGGATTTTGCTCTCTCTCAGGAGTGTCTTAAGCAGGGAGCAATCAGGTGCTTTAAGGAAAATGTCCTCTCTGAATTTATTACTGGTGAAAGGTGCTAGATTGACAGGTCTGGAGGTCAAAGTCCTCTGTCCAGACATTTACTGTCCTACCAGCATTTCTCTTCTCTAGCCTGGAAGGACAACTGCCCAGCGTGGGAGAGTTCAGTCTCCATGACTCTCTGCCGAGACGGCCAACAGGTGGCCAGTTGTGCTGATGTGGACACTCACCCACTAGGAACTTGACTGAGCCCCTCCATATTTATGTCCTGTAGGCCACAAGCAGCCACCACGGGCTGGTAACTTTCTGTCACAACTGACCTGAGCTGCATTCGGACACCCTGATCTAGGCTCCATTGACTATTACCAAACCCTGAGCTGTCCAGTTCCCCTCTGGCCTTGATTTTTAAATAGATGGTAGCACAAGAACTGAAGAACTGCATTGCACCCTGCCTGCCTGTCTGGGCAGTGAAACACACCCGAAGGCCTTACAGTTGCTGGTTTGAAGTGCTTTGGGGGTGTGCTTTTGTCTTCTTTTCTCATAGCTGCAAAGGCTGTGAAAGTGCGACGCCCAAGGCAAGTGACTGGGAAGAAGCAAGCTCTGGAGGGTGGATTCTGTCCCTCCTGGGCCAGGACTTCTGGCTCCACTGCTCCTCCCAAGTTCACCATGCCCAGGGTCTTCGGACCTTTTCCCGAACTGATGAGCAAACAGGTTTGTACTTCGATCTTCCACTAATATTCCTAGGGACCCCAGTCCTGACATATTGTCAAGCCATGCAAGTCGTCCAGGCTGCCTGGGGTCTCTGTGCTACCCTCACTGTAGTACAGTACACATGGCACCTGTCCCAGGCTGCAAGCCTCTCTAGTGTGGAGTTAACTCTGACTGTTGGCATTCATACAGGAGCAGGAAGCAAGACTCTCCCAATAGGAACAAGACTTAGTAGCTACTCCAGCCCCATGCTCTCCCAGCAGAGATTCTGTAGGAAAGGGGCAAGAGCACTGGCTGTGGGGGAGCTCACAGCTACTCCAAGTCTAGCCTCCTCAGCAGAGGCCCTGTAGAGAGTGGGGTAGGCATGCTCATTGTGTGGAGGCTGCATCTCAGCTTTAGCCTTTCCCAGCAGGAGCACTGATTGGTGGGTTAGCTAACTTGCTTGTGAAGAAACAGTGCTTGTGCTGTTGTCTAACGAGAACTTTTATTTCCAATAGATGGACAGAGCAACAGCTTCAAACACTGACCTGAAGCACTACTGGGCTGGGGTGTCGACAATGAACCAAAAGAGGTTTGAGGCATTGGGGAGGGTCAGTATTGGCTAGGAGAGGGTGAGAAAGGAAGGAGGAGAGGATGCACGTTCCCCACTTCCTTATAAGTGATGGAGTGGGGGGGAAAGTGAGAGGGAGTTGGAGGGAAGCAGGCACTTGTCAGTTGTGGGTCAACACACATTTGATGCCCTTCAGCCCCTGCAATGCTGCTCCTCCTGCAGCCTGGTCAGTGTGACGCAGGGATGCCTTCCCTCTTGTCTGTTCCTATAGGACTACTACATCTCCCCCTTCAGGTTCCCCTTGTCCTCAGAGAACCAGGGTGGACAATGGGGCATTGTACAGTTTGGCTGCGGTGAGTGTTAGCTCTCTTCCTGAATGCCTTGTCTTCCAACAGCATGATTGATCTGCATCCTATAGTGCTGAACCCTGGTGGCTTCCAGGCCTCCCTCCAGGCTGGTAACCACATCAATAAGCTGAGGTACACCAGTCTCTCAAGGTAGGTCTCATTAGTTACCCACAGCAAAGAATCCTGTGGCACCTTATAGACTAACAAGACCTTTTGGAGCATGAGCTTTCGTGGGTGAATACCCACTTCCTCGGATGCATGATAGTTACCCGCTATCTCAGGGCCAGATTCTGATCTCTTTGGTTTTTTTGAGGAGAGATGTACTGTACAAACAGTCCCAGTAAAGAAATGGCAGAAGGTGCTGCTTCCTATGAGAAGGGATTAGAATATGACCCTTGGGGAGGGGCCTTTTGGCTCCTTGTGGGATCTCCTTTTTGGGGAAGGAAAGGGGAATTTGATTACACATGAAGGGCTCTGATCCTGTTCTCACTTAAGTCAATGATGATCAAGCTTCCACTTCAGCAATGCTGGATCAGCTTCAGCAGAAAGGGAATCCCATCATCTCAGCCTTATGCTGGTCAAAAACCTCCATAGGAAAGAAAAGGTTAAAGTCCATTGCATAAGAGCGGTAACAAATGAAGCACTGCAGTTTAGAGGACTGACTCTGCAATGATCAGATCCTTGATTGGGAGTGGGAGAAGAGGCAGTGTAGTGGTAGTGAAGAGGCTATAGTGCCTTTGTATACCATAATATTCTATGCAAGTAGGTTCGGACCACTGGGAATTCATTCCATACCATGCTGTTCCTGGGTATTTATATGTACCTCATGTAAAGCATTAGAGGAATGTGGCTTAGCCTAATTTATCAGTAATGGCTGAAGGGTGCTGTGACTCCTTTCACCGTTGCTCAGCTGCTTGTACTGAACAAATAGGGATAGGTGAAAGAGGTTAGCTACCCATCACATTACTTCTCCCTGGCGATCCTCACTGGAAATGTTTTTTGTTCTAGGCCTCCTGGGAACAGTCCCAACCCTTCTCCCCAAAAGGCAGGCCTTTCTGACATGAAATCCACACCTTCTGTTTTTGACACTCCCATGCTCTCCAGGTTTCAAGGTGGCTCAGAAGATGACATGGATAATGAGAAACCTGGCCCCAGTTCCCCTCCAAAGGGGGCATAATTGTCTCTTCCTGTATGTAAAGTTGCTACATGAATAAAAGTTCCGTGCAAGCTCCTTGACTGTGGGTGAGAACTCTGCTGTGTAGAAGCAATGATGATAGTCCAAAGAGAATAGCTGATTGGTTGCTTGGGAAGCTTTGGCAGGTGGGACAATTCTAATAGGCCAGAGCTGGTATGATACTTGTGAGCATCAGCAAACAGACCTATGATTCACTGCAAAGGTGTCCCCTTTTAGGGAGAGCTGGTGGTCTGTGGGCAGGGAGACATTAAGCTACCTCACTTCAGATGGCATGTGTAGCAGGTCTCCCCTAACTTCTTAGTTTCGGCTGTCCTGATCTGGATTTCAACAAGTGCATGAGTAGGGAAAAGCTCTGTGTCACATAAGCAGCCCTCCCCACTTCGCTACTTGAAGGGGCAAGTGTCCTTTCAGCAAGTGACCACAGCAGTCCTGGCCCTGTGCATATATTATTATTCTCTTTGGAAAGTTACTGTAGGAAACTGCCCTTGAAGATGGCACTGGAGCATTTTAATCTGCATCCTAAATGGAATCTTAAGGACTCACCACAACACTGAAACCCACTCATAGCGAGCAGGTCAGCTCAAAGACCCAGTGTTCGCCCAGCGCACACTTCTGCCTCTCAATCTGTATACAGCGAATACGTCTTAAGGGACCAACAGAAATTGGTAGCTTGACAGAGGTGGATCTGCTCTTAGTGGTGGTCTCTTGTGCAGGTGTCGTCGTATTACTCTTTTGCTTCATCTAGTGCTAATAATTTCAGCTTGAATTTCTGAACTGGAAAAATGAATCTGACCCAGGCATGAACTTGACTAATTCATAGGAGGGAAAAAAATTCCAAAGCAGCAACATAAATCTTGTAAGCAATTTTTTAATTTAATTACACACTGAAAATCTACTCCCAACTGTGCATTCCCGAGAAGGTAGTTTAGTTAGAAGCAGCTCTGGTCAGACTGATTCAGTGAAACTCCAGCAATATCCCAGTAATTATTTTTTTTTTTAAAAAAAGGTTCAAATAGGAGCCAGGGGGTAACTGCAAAATTGTACAGTACCTCCCTCTGGCCCAGTAATGTTCAGCCTTCTCCCTGCTAGAAGAAGAGGACTTGTTCAGCTGATAACCCACCCCTCAAAGAAGTCTCTCTCTGGAAAGCAGCTGCATTTAGCAAGTGCCCTTGTTCAACTTTTCTGCTGAAAACTTTTTTCTAGTACAGGTCCCTCCCAGCTCTGGGAGAGCAGAGTTCCAGCTTCACGGAGCCTGTCTTGTGCCGTCCCCTCTCACCTGTTTGTGACAGTAGATCCCCCAGCTTTAAAACCCTCTTCAACTCCGTGCTCTCCCTGTCCCCCATTCCAATTTGTCTAAACCCTCCTCCAAGCTCCCCTTCCCCAACCCTCCTCCTGGTGCCAATTGTAAGAGAAATGTCTTGGTTTGGAGATACAAAAGTCTGATCACCCTGTCCCAGCACCTTGCAGCGAAGGCAAAGCAGAGACACGGTAGACTGTAGGGACAGGTAGGGCTGAAAGAATCTCATACCAGACGCTTCCCACCCCTCCTGCTTCCAAGTAAACGGAGACCATGGTTCAGTGCAGGAAGCTGATCTGATTGGAACGGATGATGGTTTGCTGCTCTCTGCTGGTCTCATCAAAAGATGCACCTTTAGATCTCACCTCTGTTTGCCTCCTGAGTTGAAACAGCCCCTCTTAAGAGATTGTGATGGGTCAATAAGCACCTAACAATATGAGGAAAATAAATTGCTTTATGCTGATTATTATTTGTATTACCATAGGACCCAGATGGACCTTGATACTTTAAAAATCAGTGCCCGATTAGCTGTGTGTAATCCTGAGAGGCAGTGTTTTTGTTTTACCACATCCTGTAAACTTTGCACTAAAAATCACAATGCACTATAGGCCTTGGTGAGTCACTTTTTTTTTTTAATGTCCTGACACCAAGTTTCAACAATGTGCTGATCAGTCACTTTGTGACCCTGTAGCTACTCCCTGGGGGCTTTCTGCTAACTGCCTTCTTAAAGTAACCATCTGATTGGAACCCAAAGAAACCAGAAAACTCAAGAATCAAGTCTGAAGATTTCTCTCACCCCATTCTCTGGGAGGATTAGCATCCTTGGAGCCATTCTCAAACCCAAAGAAGTCAATGGGAATTAAGGGTGCTCAGCACTTTTATTTCAATTAATTAATTTGTAGGCAGTCAGCCTTCCCGATCAGGACTGCATCAATCAGAGCCGAAACTACATGACCCAGTGTTGGCACCTGTTACTGGGATGGCTTTTTGGTCGGCTGATCTCAGTCCCTATCCTGCCAGAAGTGCTCAGCATTTGATGGGTGTATAAGGACCTCTTGCTGCTCAGTGGGTGTGACTGACAATCCCACGTCAGCTTGTCACAGGTAAGGCTGGGGAGTTTACTCACCATGAGGGGTACTTACCTTGAGTGGGTGCAGGTGCCTAGCTCACTAACACTAGAAGCTGAGTCACCGTGGGACAATCAAAGGCAGCAACTCCCCACACCGGGAATTCAGTTTCATGGATGCAAAGTGATCTGACCTTGTGGGTCCAATATTAATGATCACTATTGGCAGTTTCTTCTCATGGGCAGCAAGTGCAAACCTGTAACCAGAGTACACCTGCACAGATACAAAGGAACAAAGTGATGAGGAGCCTGGGCAGAGGAAGAGCTATAGAAAGTACCAGTCCGCATAGGCCATTGCCCAATGGTGGGACATGATTTTTCCCTCTGGTGTATTTGCAGATACTGTCTACACAGAAGAATGCTACATAAACTACTCTTCATTCAAGCACTAGATCCTTTATTCAAACCTGCACAGGATGGGACCAGCTGCTACTTAACTCCTAACAGGGGAAAGATTTTCAATACTGTGGAAAATATTCCCCCTTCAATGGGTGTTTGTGACTTTCCTTGCTACCCTTAGCTAGTTATCGTAGGGCCTTGCTTACACGCTTCCACCATCGTGGCCTATCTCCTCTGCCCATTTGGTCCTGCTGGTGAAGTCCGGGGATAAACGTGAGACCTTGATCGCTTGCAGGGACAAGATTATGACTTCACTTCAGGTTCAAGCAGCAGTTTGGCCGCAAGTATCCTGAAGAGGTGATGACTGGAACTCAACAGCCTTGGCCTTACCCACTCACAGCAGCCCTTGAGACGTGTGTGAGCATTTTAAAGTGCAGCTTCATTCTGTAAAGTAGCTTTCACGCAGATTCTGTCCCAGACTCTTTCTGAGGTTAAGTGGTGGACTCAGAGTCAGAATAAATAACAGCAAAGGCAAGAAGTAGCTCAGGTAGAAAAAAAAGATGGCAAAGCAAAGAAGGGGAGGTGCCCAGCAGGGCTGTTCCAGAAAGCAGGTGAAGGCTCTCTGCTTCCTCATCTGCTTCAACTCTTTTTCAGCAGTCTAATGAGTAATTCACTTGCAGTTCTCTCTCCAGGCAGAGAACGCTCTATGTCAGTCTGCTTCCTGCAGGTCTCCAGCCTGGGTAATGTATAAACCTTCCCACATTGGAGACAAAATTATTTCAGGTTGCCATTCCCATAACGCTAGGGCGTGAGAGGAATATGTTAGAAAATTCAAAGGAAAACTTGAAGCGGGGGTGAAGAGGGATTTTGCAGCACTTAGGGGTCCCACAATTTCCTGATATTTCACATAGGGCTTAATAGGGTGCTAAAGACAAAAGGTTTGGGCAAGAAAAGGTGAGACCGTGATCTTTGCAGGGCTAATCTGTATCTAAAGTCAGGCAGATAACAGGGCTGCCTGGGCAACCGTGGAGATTAAGAAAGTATAGCTGGGATAGCAGAGGCACATCAGAGCAGTATCAGAAAAATGGCTAAGTCAGACTGGCACTGAAGTGAAAAGCATATTATAGGTACCCCAAGGAATGACTGTGAAGCCAGATTATAAAGAGAGTAGAACAAAATACTAGGAAACTCTGGAGACTGGACTGAGATAAAAGGGATGGTGGTCCTAGATTATGGGACCAGGAACAATTCCAGAGACAGTAGCCCTGAAAAATAGGAATACAGACAGGGGAGATGAGCAGTTACCTGCAAAGAGGATCCTGCCACCAGCATGGAATCTGATTCAGCCAGGCGCTTGTGTACAAAGTCCACTTTCTCCCGGCTAACTGTGTCCCCGAAGAACGTTACATCTGGCTTCAGGATCCCACCACATCTGATGCAAGCTGGGACGCGGAAGTTATGCACCTGCTCCTCCGTGAGAAAGACATCCCCATCAGGGGCTATGCCATGTGCTTCAGCACTCCAGGTGGGATTCAGCGCTTCAAAGCGCTTCTGAAGCTCTGAGCGGGGAGTTTGCTCTCCACAGCCGAGACAGAGAACCCTGAAACATAGTTCATGGTCTTTCAAAGAGCCCCATCTCCACTGGGCTGCAGTGATTCACTGAGCCAAAGATTTTAAGGCCATCTAATCTAATCATCATCTGACCTCCTGCATAATACAGGCCCGAGAATGTTACCTAGTCATTCCTGCGTGAAGTCTGGAAGGCCCAATATGGCCCTCACAACTGTGTTTAACTATGACCCTGAAGGAAACTGCCCTGTGGGAGCAGGTGCGTTCTAAAGAATATGTGATCTAAAGCAGTGCTTTTCAACCTGTGGTCTATGGACCCATGGCGGTCCACAGAGTATATCTAAGATTTCCAAAGGGGTCTGCACCTCCATTCAAAATGTTTAAGGATCCACAAATGACAAAGGTTGAAAACCACTGCTCTAGAAAGTCAGAACGACTCAAGAAGAGATCTAAGGGTATGTCTTCACTAGCAACGTAGCTGTATACTTGTGGCACCAGTGCTGGGAGAGAGCTCTCCCAGTGCTCTAAAAAGAGCACCCCCACGAGGGGAGTAGCTACCAGCACTGAAACTTGCATCTCTTGGGAGGGGGGTATTTCTTCACGCCCCTGAGTGAGAAAGTTTCAGTGCTGTAAAGTGGCAGTGTAGCCAAGGCCTAAATCCTCTACCTACTTCCCACCTCCATCCTTGCAGTGGGCGGGGGGCAGAGGGGGATTCTTGGTTTTAGCATTGCTCTGAAATATCACCAAAGGTTCAACTTCCAACAGCGTCAACTCATCCCAGCATCCTTCCAAAGCAGATAAACTAGCTGTCATGCTGTTTACTGTGTGTGTAGATCTTTCCTACAGGGCCTTTGAACTTTGTAGTCCCATCTGCTCTGTGTAGACATTAAAGTACCTTGGGATCTTTTGGTAAATGGCCTTGGCTAAAATTCCCCCTCCATTTCTGTGGTGCAGAGTGCTGCTCTCCCTCCCAAGAAGTGGCTGCACAGCAGTGGTGCTGTGTACATACAGTATGCAATGTCCGTGGCACGTACTATCCTTGCTGCACTTGTTGTCTCCAAACAGGTCCATCTTCTGTGCTTTCAGCACAACACGCTGATTTCAGCCCCATTTAATTTTCCCTGCACACTCATGATTCCTGTACCCCTTCTTACCCTCACTGAGAGCACTCCAGATATGACAAAAAAAGGAGAAGCTCCTAATTGTAACAGACTAAAGAGGAAATGAGTCAAACAGTGATGCACAAAAGGTGTGTGAAATGTGGGAGCATCTGGGCATAAGATGTTCTGCCCCTTGAACAGCATCTGTGGGTTGGCCACCCTCCCACCATAGCATAGCAACTCTGTGCTCACCTCCCCCACAGTCAAGCAGCACCTTTTATGTTGTCTAACCTGTATAGTGACATGACATCTTTACATAATTCCTTGTGCCCCCCCAACACCACACCCATTTGTAAACTACCCTCCCACCCATAAGATGGTACCTGTGCATTAACCATCTTTTCCCTAAACCTGTAGAGTACCTGTGTGTGCAGCCATGCAATTCCATCACCTGCTGACTCCCGGCCTTGGTATGCAGGGCATCCACGTTCTGGGTCACCAGCCAGTGCAGCTTTCCTAGCTTCTCCCAGTTTCTTAAGGCCAAGTGCGCTGCGTTAGGCTGGTGAGAGGAGAACTGGGGCCAGCCCACAAAGTTCCTTGCCCAGTACCTCTGGCGGGCACTGGCACTGCGAACAAACTCAGCATGCTGGATGGGTCGCCTGTCTGTCCTGGCATAAAGCCCCACCCCTTCTGAGCGGTAGTCTGGGATCCCTGATTCAGTGGAAATTCCAGCACCAGTCATTACCAACAGCCTCTGGGAATGAGAAACAAAGCGCTGCAGTGCCTCCACTTCCACAGCATCTGGAGGAGGGCTGGCTGGCACAAAAGCCAGGTTTGGAGAGGCCTTGGCCACAGAGTGAGATCTGTAATGGTGGAGCCCGAGGGCTCTGCAACCTTCCGGCACCTTCAAAGCACAGTATATGCTCATGTAGGATCCAAGGTGAATATATGACAGTTGAACTTTAGAACACAGAACTCTTCCTTAAATACAAGTTTACTTTTTCTTTGGCTACTGTGAGGAATTCATGATGCTGATAATGAAACTTTGTCCTTCTCTTCTGCCTTCTAGTCAACAATCCCAAATCACTTTGGACACGTTAATTAATTAAACAGCACCTGCAAGGAAAGTATTATTAGCCTCCTTTTCCAGCTAGAGAAACTGAGGCATAGAGAGAAGTAACTTTCCCATGGTCACGCACTGAGTCAGTGGTAGAGCTGGGAGACACCAGAACTCCTGACTCCCAGCCCTGTTCCCTACTCACAGGTCTCACCCTTCCTCCTGGGTTGACAAGCAGCTCTCCCCCTGCAAGTGGGCAAACTTGGAATAGATGGGGCCAGTTCCTCACATTTTATGACTTTTTTAAAGGGACACCAAGGCAGGGGAAAGTCAGAATCTACCTAACGCATGGCTTTACACTGGGTTGCATTGGACAGCGCTCCTTTCAGGCACATGTAATGGGCATCAAGACTGGCAGTGGAGAGATAGGGTAAGAGAAACCCAGGAATGTCAAGCCCATCTCCACTGGCCTTGCCTGGTTTGGGAGCCCAGTTTCTCCTGAGGTGGGATCTTTGCTCTACTGTCTCAGTGCAGAGTTTTCTCCAAATTGGGTGGGGAGCAGCGCACACAGAAGCAGCATCACACGGAGCAAAGCCCTCACCACAGCAGCAACCCCAATCTTCAGAACCCCTCCCCACAGATGATGCCCCTCCTCACCACTGGCCTCTGATGAGGGAAAGGCAGAGATGACTTGCCTTGTTGTCTCCCCGCTCTCCACAATAGAGGCCCTACTGGTAGAGATTCCTTCCACATCCCACCCTTTTGGGCATGAGAGTATGGAGCCTCTGGCTGTTACAGAGCCTGAGCAAAACAGGCCTTGAATGGGTGGGTGAGTTTGCAACCTAAGCTGCCTACCAAGCCAGTTGCCATGTTGGGCACCATCCCCCTCAGTATGAGCAAGATGGGAGGCAGGAATGGGGCCTCTCTCTCCTGCTTCTCTAACAGCAGGGAGGTTCAGTGTGTCTCTGAGCTGCTGCTCCCTTACAGGTGTCTGGAGGGAACCAGGAACAGAGAGGGTCAGTGTAGGAGGAGCAGCTGGGCGACAGAGGGCGACAAAGGGGCCACAGAGTGGCCCACAAACAGTAGGGGATAGCATTAAATGACTGAGGGAGGGAAGAATGGATTTTGGAGAGCTAGCAATGTAAATTGGCTGGGGGAAGGAGAATTGATCTGGGGACAGGAGAGGCATTGATTGCTTTGGCGATAGGGTTGGGAAAGAGTCAAAAAGCGTAAAGGAGGAATGACACAAGGAGAGACATTTGTCCACCCTATTTTCAGGAGATTTTTGTCCACTCTGTAATTTCCCTGTGTACAAAGAACATTTAAAAAAAACAAAATAAAACAGTGGAGGGGATGAACTCTCTGGAGACAAGAGGATAGAAAACAGGGAGAGAATTTGTAATTCACACTAAACACCAAATATATCAGCTTAGGCCAGCATGGGATCCTAAAATGAAGAGCCTGATTTGCAAAGGAAGGTGCTGTGTGCCAGTTACAGACAATGGATGCCGCAGCTGTCCAGCATCACTGAAAATTTGACCACTTTCTTAGGTACCTAAGTGTGGATTTAGGTACCTAATTTTAGGTACCCACATCTGAAAAAAGTTTGGGCTGGATTTTTCAAGGTATTAGGCCTTGCCCCCCTCAGCATTGCAAGGCCTAAGGCCTAGCCCCTCAGAGGTTTTGGGCGCCTAACTCCCATTGTTCACATCTACCCAACTGGACCCAGCAAGCAATATAGGTGAAGAAATAACTAATTTGTGAATCCTGAAGGGGCCTAGGTATGAATTAGGTGCTAAGCCGCTGGACAGGGTCAGGACTGCGGCAGCTGAGCCCAGGCCCAGCCACCAAAATTTAGGTGCATCAGAAACGTAGGCACCTAGAGAGATTAGGCACCTACAGGCTCAAGCAGCAGCTGAGCAGGGATTCTATGAGTGCTAGTGGCACCTAAATATCCGATGTAGGTGCCTGAATTGGCAATTAGGCACTTAATGGCTACGCTATAGCACTACTGTGGCACAGCTGTGGCCCTGCTGCTGTGATGATGTAGCGTAGACACTTCTTACATCGACGGAAGGGGTTTTACTGATGATTAGGTAATCCATCTCTCTGAGAGGAAGTAGCTTCGTCTACCTCGCCATGTCCCCACTGGGTGTTAGGTGAACCTAACTACAGTGCTCAGGGTGCAAAAATTTTCACAACATAGCTAGGTCGGCGTAAGTTTTAGGCGTAGACCAAGTCTCAGTCTGACTTGTAAATCCCTCCCCTAAATGTGTTTACAAAGATGGGACTACCAATGACATTTTTAAAGGGGTTTAGGCAGCTAAACAAGCAGATAGGCACACGGGCCCAGAGTCCCAAAGGTATTTAAGGATTTCAAAGAGAGTTAGATGCCTGAATACCTCAGAGGACATTTTCAAAGAGTCAGCCCAGGTGTCACCTAACCCATCTAGGTGCATAAATTCCCACCAGTCAACGTTTCCAAAGCAGCCTAAGGGCTGCTACCATTTTGCAGCTACAGAGCTGCTCTGAGCCCTAGCACAAGCTGAAGCCCCAGAGGCTCTGCCCCAGAACTAGGATTTTTAAATTAATTGGAGGAATGTCTATCTTGCCAACAAGGCCTGAACCTGTAATGTGCTCTGAGCATGCCTGAGTCCTGTCAGACCCTGCAGCAGGAGGGCCGGATGGTGGCCACCAATAGGTGGAGGGGTGGCCAGTACAGCACCTGCACAAAAGAGAGCGAGAGACCCAGGGAAATGTAGGGTGAGGTGAGGTAATAGAGGGATGAAGTATGAATGGGGTAGACAGCAGGGGGTTAGTTGCTAGGGCACAGGCTTCCTAAGCAGATGACCTGGTTTAGATGCCTAACTCCAGGAGAAGGTTCGTGGCTGGGGATCCTAAGTGGACAGAGGCACCTTTCTCTGGCCCATCAGCTGACCGGCGCGAGTCAGACCGTTAGATGCTTAAGCCCCTCTCTTCTGCCTGCCCCACCCCCTGGCATTTTACTCCTGGATAGCTTAGGTGGCTCCTGCTCAGTTCTGAAAATTTTACTTCCTGGTCAGCATCTGAAAATCCCTTTCTCAGGTGCTTAACTATCTCCATGCTCTAGTCTAGGGAGCATAGGCAGCATAGCGTTGCCTAACTCAGGGTTGAAGCTTCCACTAGACAGTGGGCCACCTAGGGGGTTAGTCATTGCTCTGCTCAGCTGAGCAATACAAACATCCCTTTAAAAATCTGGTTCTAACTAGAGAAGCCACTTTTGAAAATGGACATAGCTGTTTAAGGGCATGTCTACACTTAAAACGCTGCGTTGGCACAGCTGCAGTGCTTTAATGATGATGCTCTAAGCTGAAGGGAGAAAGCTCTTCCTTTGGCATAGTTAATCCACCTTCCCGAGAAGTGGTAGATGCTCTCCTGCCAACATAATACTGGCTACACTAGGGGTTAGGTTGGTATAAGTGGATTTTTCACACCCCGAATAATGTAGTTATACTGATATAGGTCTGTAGTGAAGACCAGACCTAAGTCACTTAGGCCCAGATTCTCAAAGATTTTAGGTGCCTAAAATCGATAGAGCTGCAGAGAAGCCAGTGACACAATCTTTAATAAGGGACTGACATGATGAGATCAATGGGAATGGACACTTGTTTATGCATCAGCATATTGGTCAAACTGGAAGGGAGCAAGATGAGAGGTAGAGAGTCTGCAGTGGTATAGGTGGGAGATGACAGTAAGTAGCAAAAACCAAGGGGAAGGGATGTACAGTATTGGAGAAATGTGGTGAAAGATGAAAGAGAAAGATTTTGTGACAAGCAATACTGGGGGGGCGAGGGAAGGCTAAATGTAAAAGAAAAATATTTAATTAAGAAAATAAATACCCTTGAAAAACAGGGGGTTTTACTTTTAAAATATGATTCTTAACATCAATACTTTCTAGTCCACAAAATAATTAAAAATCATTTTCCATCTCACTCTCCTGCCAAGTCCCACATCTACAGTTCTTCATTTCCCCTGTTACAGTTGCACAAAATACTAACATTTCACACACCGTCTATAAACCACCACGGAGACAGATCAGATCAGCATTACAGCAGGAAAGATAACCCCTGACTCCAAAGATCTCTACCGCACCCAGCTTAGCCATACCTCCATTTCTATAAAACATGCATATTAACGAGAAAAATAAAACATAAAAAATAAAGCCCTTGTTAAACCAGCAAAAAATTCTATAAGCATTTGCAGTTTCACCTCTTACCTTATTGTAGAGCCTGACCTTCAGAGAAGACAAAAAGGCTGCTGAAGCAGAGAACTCTGGGAAATGTAGTTCACAAAAAAAAAACCCAAAAGGAAAACTACAAATCCCACAATTCAAAGAACACACGTGTTGAAAAACTGAGCAAAGGAAAAAAGCAAGATTTCAGAACACCAGGGAAAGCAATCATACAATCCTTTCTCTCAAAGTCTAGGGGGAGAAATTCACATGAGTACTAGAGACAGATTCTAGCAGTACTTAGCTTATTACACTTAATTTAGCAGATCTATACTGGCATCATATTTTAATTCATAAATTTGGCATCCTATAAAATAGACAGCAGAGATAGCTTGAGAAAAGCTGCAGCATGTGTGAAACTTTCATAGGACAGAAAGGTGACAGAAAGCTGGTGTCGCAAGTTGGCTGGTGGCCTAATGATGCCCATGATATCCTGCAACCAGTCGGGTTCACCCCATGTTTGAAAGTAGATGGTTGGCAAATGAGCAAGGGTCACTGGCTCGCTTCTTGGTACCTCAGTACTACTATCAAGTAGGGCTAGTCTCTGGAAGGCTGTGATTAAGTGTATTTGATCTTTTGGGTCTGAAATTAAAACCTTGTCTGTGTCTTTTGGGCTATGAAGCACAAACATTATCTCCTAGCTTCTAAGGGTCAAATAAGCTGTGATTATCTAACAGAAAACTTTTTAGAGTATTTTGTCCTGAGAGGTTGAAATACAGCTGTTGTTAGTATTTTTAGCAGCTTCTTTAGAGGCTGATTTCTTGCCTGCCTGAAAAAATAGATAAGGTGAAGATTCTTAGGTAGGTTCCTTTTTAGTTGTGTCTCCTTTTTTCTGGGCTTTCTGTGTTTCTCACGGGGGTTCTCTGTGATGTTTTTGGTTTAGTGGGGTTAGAATAAACCCTGATCTTTGTTTCAAAGCTGTGATGGTTCAGTCTGTGTTCCTGAGGAGCTCTGCTGCTTTCTTTATCTGATGCTTTGTGTGCTCTGGGCGTGCTTATTCTCCAGAGCGGGGAAGTGCAGAGTTAATTAATTCCTAAAGTGAATCAAGTGCTCACTCCCTTCAAAGAGCATGACTGACTCCTGGAGATGTTAGGGCAGCTTTATAATATTCCCTTCTTTCCAACAAGAAGGGGACAGAGGAATGAGAGGTGAATCAGCAAACATGGCCAAAGCAGAGGCTCCAGTGTGACGTTATACTCTGTATGATTTTATGAAAATATGTCAATGAGCATGAATATAATGTAACTGGAATATGCTTAATGCAAAAGGTCTCTTTTCAGGTATCATTACAAAGCTTGTGGCACCTTATGGACTAACAGACGTATTGGAGCATGAGCTTTCGTGGATGAAAGCATGCATCCGATGAAGTGGGCATTCACCCACAAAAGCTCATGCTCCTTCGTGGATGAAAGCATGCATCCGACGAAGTGGGCATTCACCCACGAAAGCTCATGCTCCAATACGTCTGTTAGTCTATAAGGTGCCACAGGACTCTTTGCTGTTTTTACAGATCCATACTAACACAGCTACCCCTCTGATACATTACAAAGCTTATAATCTACTGAGTGTGGTCATCCAATTTTGGAACAGAAAAGCTTAAAAAACAGACTTCAACAAGAAACTGCTGAACTGGAATTAATTTGCAAACTAGATACCATTAACTTGGGCTTGAATAGAGACTGGGAGTGGCTGGGTCATTACACAAATGTAATCTATTTCCCCATGTTAAGTATCCTCATACTCAGGGCCGGCTCCAGGCATGAGCGCAGCAAGCAGGTGCTTGGGGCAGCCAATGGAAAGGGGCGGCACGCCCGGCTCTTCGGCGGCAATTAGGCAGTGGGCCCCTCCGTTCCTCTCAGCGGGAAGGACCTGCTGCTGAATTGCCACCGAAGAATGAGGCAGTGGGATACAGCTGCTCCCAAAGTGCCGCCAATTGCGGCTTATTTAATTTTTTTTTTTTTGCCACTTGGGGGGCAGCAAAAACGCTGGAGCCAGCCCTGCTCACACCTTCTTGTCAACTGTCGGAAATGGGCCATCTTGATTATCACTACAAAAGTTTTTTTTTTCTCCTGCTGATCATAGCTCATCTTAATTAATTAGCCTCTTAGAGTTGGTATGGCAACTTCCACCTTTTCATGTTCTCTGTATGTGTATATATATCTTTTTACTATATGTTTCATTCTATGCATCTGATGAAGTGGGTTGTAGCCCACGAAAGCTTATGCTCAAATAAATTTGCTAGTCTCTAAGGTGCCAAAAGTACTCTTATTCTTTTTGTATAATTCTTGTATCTGAAACTAGAAATATTAAATATAACTGTGAGGGCCTATTGTAATTATGCAAAGTGTGGGCCATTAATGGTGGCTTGGAATCTTGATGGCTCCCATTAACCAGGACAACTGGTTGTAAATGGCTCTGTTGACTTGTAGGTCCTCCTGTGTGCTGGAAAGTGGGTGATCATGTCACCTGCACTGGAATCCATCTTTAACCTGGTGCTTTTCCATTTAGGAGGAGGGGTAGGAACCCAGAGAGGTACCAAGGATTCCCGCCTTATGCAAAAGATATATAAGGGAGTGGAATAGAACAAAGGGGGGTGCAGTCATGAGAAATCCCTTAGCTACCACCTGAGCTGGAACAAGGACTGGATTGGGAAAGGTTTGGGCCCAGACTAAAAAGGAGTCTAGTCTGTGAAAGAAGCTTATTGGAAAATCTCTGAGGGTGAGGTTTCACCTGTAATCTGTTTCTTACTGTATTAGGCTTAGACTTGTGTGTTTTTGTTTTATTTTGCTTGGTAATCTACTTTGTTCTGTCTGTTATTACTTGGAACCACTTAAATCCTTCTTTTTAATATTTAATAAAATCACTTTTTGCTTATTAATTAACCCAGAGACATAATTAATACCTGGGGGAGCAAACAGCTGTGCATATCTCTCTATCAGTGTTATAGAGGGCAAACAATTTATGAGTTTACCCTGTATAAACTTTATACAGAGTTGTAGTAAAGCCTCCTGTCCCAGATCTGGACTTTAGCGTCCAA